>NC_091825.1:164397844-164456649 GCF_038994185.2 Dermacentor albipictus | reverse complement strand
CCCATAGCTCGACGAAAGTTGCGCTACAGCAAGGTGCGCATCCTGGAACGAAGACATGGATCACAGCGCAAACTCGCGAAGAGCGAATAAGCAAGCAGCGCGAGGGGAACGCTTAAGGCTAAACCCATGAGCGCGATTCTGTGCGCGACAGCGACGGCTTCGAGCGATGGATCGGGCCGTCGCGTGAACAGATCGCTCGGTCTTGTCGCGCGATCGCTCGGTTATGCAAATCTAGAATTCGGCGCTCGTCGCCCGGAAGTGCTATGAGCGACAAGCCAATAGCGCGAAGCCGGAAGTGCATGTACATAACTCAAGTACTTCCGGTTGTCGCACGGAACGAGCAAACGATTGAATTTTTATACGTGCAAGGATAAAGAGCCTACTGCAAGGCTTTCACAAATATTTTATGCTGCTTTTTACAGTAAAATACATCAACTTAAGTTATTAAAGCACGCGTCACGCTAGTTTCAGCGCCTATATTGCTGCTCTCATACCGGCAACACCGGAGAGACGTCGCTCGAAGTCATCGCTCGCATGGGGTACGACTTGTAGGCGACGAGCGAACGCGACAGCCATCTCCATCGCGTCGCTTGTCGCGTGCAAGATCGCTTGCATGGGGTTTATACTTTATTCTCGTTTGGAATGCTGACGACATAGTTGGTCGCTATCGCTGACAGGTCTCCCGGCGGTAGACGAGCACGCCCTTATCCGCACTGTAACGACGCGCGCATCACCGTTCGTGTCCCAAAGAAATGCCGAGAAATGTCGAAGGCAGCGCTAATTCGCGGGCACTATAGGTACAATGCGAGAGGCACGGGGCGGGCGAGAGTGCCTCTTTAGGCACGCACCGTTTTCCCGTGGAAGAAAACGCGCGCGACGCAGGCGCCGCCGCAGCCGCCGTGCGCAATGGCCACGAGCGAGAGAAGGCGTCCACATTAAGTGGCCACCCCTCGTGTGTGTGTGTGTGTGTGTATGGGCACAAAAAGAAAGAAAAGAAAGCAAAGCCGGGCGGTAATCCCTCACGCGGCTTCTTCGAGCCGCGGCTGCCCTAAACGCGGCCACCCAGAAATGCTCGGAGCAAGACGAATCGCTTTCGTTCCGGGGCGTGGACGGGTGGCGGGGATTTACCCCGTCCCACCCGCAATGAAGTCATCTGGGCACAAAGAAGTGTTTACTTAACTCGGCGCGCGCACCGGCAGCCCACTCGCCGACACGCCAACTGTCGGCGCACCGGTAATAACCGGATCGGAGTTTCCGCTGTTGTTCGGCCGGTCGTCGGCGCGAGCGGTGCGTGCGTGCGCCCCCTCTTTGTGCGTCCCTGCTGGTGCGCGGCTCGACGAGAACGAGCCGCCGCCGCCAGCGCGCGCGGGACGTTTCGGCTCCGCGAATAGGGTGCGCCGGCATTTCCGCATGTATGAGCACGGCGGCGGCACAGAGCCACCGGTGCGCTCACGTGAGCGCGTGAATACATCCCCAGATGATGACATCTGCCAACGGCCGGGCCCCGCTCTTTCACCGCGCTCGATCGTGACCACCCTGCGAGCCGAGCGGTTCGCCGAGCTGTCGACACCATGAGACACGGCTCGTCTTGGCTCTGTGCGCCGTCGCCGCCGCCGGACAGAAACGTCGGACGCGTAGGTCTCTCGGGCTTCGCTGTGTAGACGGGAGCGCTCATTTCCAAGCAACGTGTGTACGCTGTGCGCTGTCTTCCTTCGATTTCGTCCTAGTTGCAGCTGAAATTGTAGAAAACCGCCTCTTGGCGAGCTTGCAAGTGATCAATGTCGCAGGTAGGGGACCACCCTGACCTTACCGAGGTGAAAAGTGTCCATAGTCACAATACTCATAACGTAAAAGAAGCAGGCTTTAAATGGAGCGCATACTGCGTATACCGTCAGCGAAACAATGCGCCTGAACACGCAGGACACACGCACACAAAAGAAAAAGTTAAGTGGTTTTAGGCGCCAAAACCACGATCAGATTATGAAACACGCGTTGTGGAGGACTCCGGAATTTTGGACCACCGGGAGTTCCTTAACCTGCACCTAAATCAGTCTACACGGGTGTTCCTGCATTTCGCCGCGATCGAAATGCTGCTGCCGTGGCCGGGATAGGATCCCGTGACCTCGTGCTTAACAGCCCATCACCAAAGCCACTAAGCAACCACGGCGAGTTGCGCAGGACATGCTTCTGTTTTATCCAAGTAGCGCAGCATGCACTTTGCTTGTCCTGGAGAACAAGATAAGCTGAGCTTGCAGGTACGCGCAAGGAGTTTAAAGTTTTTTTCTTTAACCTCCTTGACTACACGCCACTCTCACGTGAACACCGTAGCTCTACTTGCTGAAAGAGCGAGTAAAAAAGTAATGAGCGAATTGAATGGGGCTTCAGCCCCTCCCGAAATTTTTTCGTGCTGTCGGGCACCGTCGACCAAAACAGCCCCCGGCGCCGGAAATCATTCAGGATTTTATGTTTTTCATGCTGAAAAGAAACATTTCACCGCGAACATTGCGAACTCGGGCTGGATTTCGCGACAACGCCCATGCACCGGGAGTCGCATAACGCAAGGCGTCTCAACCGAGCACCAAGTTTCGAGGGCTTTTGATGGCGAGCCGGCTCGTCGCGGCATCTCGCGGAGGCCTCGTAATCTGTACGGAGCGCATGGATTTCAATTCCGAGACTTTATGGGTGTAAAGTTCTCATATACTTTTGATGTTAAAGGTGCACTGACATTGCCGAAGTCGTGCTTTAGATTTTCAATTCCGGAACTTTGTGGACTTAATGTTATCGTAAACATTTGACTCCAAAGGTGCATGAACTTTTCTAAAGTTTTTACATCGGACCATACATCGAGACAAGCCAAATCAACACACCGTCAAACAAGTTGACAAAGCACGCAGCGAGGTCCGATAAGACGAAGCGCTGTGGTGGTTCATTTGTGCCGTCATGTCACAGAAAAGAACATCAGCATATTCTTTACCTGCGCCAAAGCATCCATGTCAAGACACTAAAGCTAGCCAAGGTAACTACGTTCTTATTTATTTTTTTCTACTTTGTCTTTTATTCGTGAGGACACATTGAGCTTCCTCAATTTTTTTTTTTTTTATTCTAGCTATACCCGCGGTCTTCCAGAGCCAGCCAGAGCGCATGTTTTTCTCTCATGTTGCCCCGACCACCGCGCGGCGCACTTCGATGAGCGTTCGTTTTTCTCTGGCCGAGTGGATTTTGGCCTGGCAGAGCTTTGGGCGCTTTCTGGCTAGTAGACGAGAAAAGGAAACAATTGTCGCTCGCCGCCATCAGTGTGGAGACTGGACGTATTGCAACATGTTCGCTTGAACGCAACCTCTCCGGAAAGTCTTGTCTCGCCGGTGTAGGATGCCGAGCAGTATGCGTATGGTTCTCTGCGGAACAAGCGTCTCACGTTCCCTACGATATCCCTTCGGTAGCCACATTAGGTGCCCAAATGGAACCAAAAATAACAGCGCATGAACTAGCTGCAGGGAATGTAAGTATGGCGCCGAAGGCAGAAGTGGAACAGTGTTTACTTGAGGGCATCGATTGTCTTTACAAAAGTGCTGCGAATCGTAATTGTGCACGGGATAAAAAGGGTTCAATTCAGCGTAGTGTAACCTGCTTCAAGCAGAAAGACCCGTGCTTGCTGCAAGCAGACAAAGATGGCGGCTTGCTTATTTTTCCTAAAGGTGCTTTTAAAGAGAAAGCGGTCATTGCCATTAACAAGAATATTGTCCCCCCAAAAGTCCGGACATCACGCATGAGGAAATATTTTCTTCGTTTCTGCGAAGACAACCTAAAGAACCTGCAAAAATGCCTAGGAAAAAGCAAAAAATGACTCACTCGCTGCGTCTTTCCTTTTTTATTGCGAAAACGCACAAACGGGATACCTCTTTAAGGACCGTTGTTAGTGAACGTGGCACTTGGCAACTCGAGGTTATCCGATTCTTGTTGAATTGCCTCAAGCAACTCAAAGTTGATGATCCTTTTCTAGTTACTAACGCCGACGATATCATCAGTTTTCTTCGCGTCAACCATAAGATTGGTTTTGGCTTTTCTGTGGATATCGAAGAATTACTTTACTCTATTCCGCATCGCGAATTGTTTGTTCGCATCAAAGCACGCATCGATGCACGTGGAGAACCGGTATTTCAAAACGCAATTGGTCTTAGCTCTGACAATTTTCTGGCCTTATTGGAAGGCTATCTCAAAAGTACTTTTATTCTTTTTGACAACAAACTATACTTAATAAAGAAGGCCATATGCATTGGTTCGTGCCTAGCGCCTCTTCCTTGTGACATATTTTTTTCCGAAGTGCATATAATCCTTGACAACTCTTCTAATAACACGCATGTGATAAAAGTTTTTAGATATGTAGACTTTTTTTTATTCCTTTTGGACGAACAATGTCCTTCAACTGACAATGATGAAATCCGCGCGCTTTTAGGCCTTCTTAACCTTCACGGCATTGACCTATCTTTTACTCACGAGATTCTGGTTGGCAGCGTGCTGCAGTTTTTAGATTTAAATATGAGGTTTTCAAAACATGTTTGTTGGTGCTACTTACCACGCGCTAAAAAGGAGCTGTTACCATACGATTCCGCCTATTAGAAAATTAGAAAATGATGGATTTCAACAACCTGCCTGGGGTCTGCGCTTAAAGAATCGTGTGATCATAGGATCAAGGTAGTTTTGACAGTCAGGTTGAGCGGCATTTAAAAGCCGGCTGCCCTCGCTCGGTGTTGATGTCAATGGGGGAAATTTTGATCCAGAAGCTAAAAGGCAACAAAGAGCCTAAGCAGGGCAATGAAGTCGAGCGTAACGCTCGAAAAAAGGCGCAACTAGTCCCGTACCTTCACAGGGTTAGCCACAACCTTAGGAAGGTGGCGAACCGGTATGGTGTACCTTTGCTCTTCCCCGCCCCGAACAACCTGGCCCGTCTCTGCCCCCGAATCACGGGTGCACATGGCGCTACAAACGGGTGTAGAGTACAGCACGTTAAGCGTTACGTGCATTGTTCCACTGGAGTAGTCTATCTGATTCCTCTCAGCTGTGGCAAGTACTACATTGGTCAAACTTGGTGCTGCGTCAACGACCGAATGAGAGAGCATGCACGCAAACATTTTAAAGGATATGACTGCGCACTTCTCTGCACATTGCTCGTCTTGTCCCGACTGTGAACCACTGTTTTTGAATGTCGGGATCCTACAGAAGCAAGAGCAAAACCGCACTTGAACTGTTAGAGGCCTACCATGTCCAAACCACTGGTGTAGTTTGCGTGAGCAAACCTCTTTTACGCTTTATGATTCGGAATTGAGATTGCTAAGCCTTAAAAAAAAGTGATAACGATGCCTTCGGCTGACTGGCGTTCTTTGCGTGTTTTATGAGTTTGCGCATGTGTATGTTTGTGTATATATAGAACGCTCTGTTTTCGGAATGAACAGTTGTAAGCGTATAGTGCTCGTCTTTTCTTTCATTTTGCCTCTCTCTGTTTTCTTTTTTTTTCGAGTTTTTGTGCTAAAAACCATCATGTAAAGCATCGTGTTAGGTGTCCAAAGTAGGCCTTCGATTGTGGCCAATATTCTTTCCTTTGCGTTTTTTTTTTCCCCATATCGGTGCTCCCCCCCCCCCCCCCCCACAATAGAAAAAAAAAAGAACAGACATTGCTGGGGCGCAGCGAATTGTCGCATGGTGAAAGTTCGATTTTGTTACTTCTTCTTTTGCGGAAAGTAATGAGCCACGGGACGCTTCACTTACTGGATAGTCTTGATATTACTGTAGCAAATATATGGACACTCCAGACGCATTTCTACAGTCGCCCTCATGTTCTGTATTTAGTCGAAGGGCGATGACATCGTGACCGCGCGCCGCATGCTGTATATGCGAGTGAAAGTGTAGTGGAGGGGGGGGGGGGATTATGATTCGGTTATCTGTGATTGCGCAACATGTTTATTTGTCTTGCATGACGCATTGTATACAGTGACGTTTTCTTAGATACGTAGATTTATTGGAGACTTATACGAATATTTAAATATCTTTTTGCGAGGTTTCGTGCAAACATGCCGTGAACTTTGTTTCCAGTGACACTTTTTTGCCGTTTGTCAAGCTCTATCTTCGCATTCGTATATTACATTGTATCTTGGTATTGCTAATGTATTCGTATATTTTGCAGAACTCCTGCTTTTTATATGTGCTATCCGTTGCGACTATAATTTCGGTGCAATTACTTACGATACACGACCGGTGGCAGCTCCTTCTGCGCAATACAATGGAACGAAGGACAGTGTCATTGAGCTTTTTCCCTGGCTGTTGCATATGTAGAAAAATGTAAACAAGGCTCTTGAATGACAAAGATTCATTAAAATAATTGTCCTCAACTTGTTCATTTTATAGCCTTTACATTTTTCATATCAGCGGCATGCACTGCTTTGCTGATTTCGAACTGACACAGCTCTTAAGTTCGTGTAATATTTCCTTTTTTAGTTATTCACTAGACAAAATACAAAGAAGCGTTGATATTAGTTACTTCGGGCACAAATTTTGGGACATACGGTACACTTTTTATGAGAACATAAATATTTTAGTTCTCGTGACATTGCGTAGCGTTCAATAATTTGTTTGCAGCATCTTTGGCAGTGGTAATGCTTTTATTATTCATTTATTTGATCCCTCGACAAATTCTCTAAGGAGGAGGCCGAGCTGCAACGTGACACCCCCCCCCCCCCCCCCCGTGCGAAATTTCTGGCTATACGCCACTGTCTCCGAGCTATTTGCTCTCGCGTGCCTGCAAACCACTCACTGATTCCCGACATTTATTTATTTATTTATTCGCTGTCGTTTGTGGCGTGTTGCACGCCTAAATAAACTTACACCTGTGGCAAATCAGCTACGCAACTAAGGCAGAATTCGATAACTATGTGTCGATTCATTAAAACCGTCTTAGTCACTGTGAACGTCTTCAGAAGGAAATATCAGTTATTGGCCTAAAGCGTTGAGTATAATTATTTGTTTGTGTGTCTTCTTTTGCTTCTTTTTGTTTTCTTTTTTCGTAACACTTGTCACCCCTTATGATGCTTCAGCTCCATATAAGTACGCGTGAATGAGTCAACCGGAGAATATATAGGAAAGTTTACTTACGCGGAACACAAAGAAAAATTTCCTCATAACGATGTTCCGGATACCGTTTGCGTGCTTTGTTTCGGCACAAGGAAGCGCAGTATACGTTTCTTCTGCGCACCTGTCTGCACGTCCGAAGCAGAGTTGAATTCTCCAGTGCACAGCTATGACACGTGAGAATGATTGCTATTTATATATGACATTTTAATTTAGGTATAGGCGGCTCACGCGGTTTCGACATCAAAGCGCATCTGTACTACAAGGAGCGCGCGGGGATTTCTTACAAGTAGCCATCATGTAGAATTCACGCTTTAAAGCGTTCTTGGCTCACTTTGATTCCTCTTTTCTCATTTTTCTTGATCCTTCGCAACTTTTAGTCGACTGTGTTGCATCAGGCAACGCCATAGCACAACGCTTGCGTGCTTCGACTTGTGACGCGACGGGTGTTGCCCTGCGGCCCGTATACATTTCGGTAGGAGCGTGGGCGTCGTTTATAGCGCAATCCTTTTTTTTACAAAACAAGCTGCTCAAATAGTCCCTCTCAACGGAATGTTTATTGCCGCAAGGGCCAGAAAACTATTGCGACAGAAAACGCGACCTAAAAAAATAACTGCGCGTTTTCCCAAAGCATGCATGGTTCGCAACAGGAGCGCCTGCCTAACTGGGTGACGTCAGGGCCAGAGAGTGCACGCCTTCTATTCTCTTTGAGGGTGTTGGTTCAAGACTCATTCTAATGCCACCATCGTCTGTCGGTTTAACCGTACCGGACGATAGAGCACAATCACAAGACTATCTGTGAAAGAGGAGGTCAAAAAAAGGCCTGCAGTCGACTTTTGGTAATGGCTATGATGAAACAAGCAAATTTGGTTTCGATTAGCCAATATATTCATTTAAAAATGAGTATTTAGAACGCATGCACACGCTTAAGGACTCGAATACTGTCGGACAAATGGAGGGTTGAATTAACCGACGAAGTCATGTCGACTGTGTGTGCTATGCATGACTAGCCGAGGCGTTACGGCTTGTTGTACGGGTCCCGCGACTCAAAGCTCGCTGTGGCGAACGGGAGTGTTACTGCATAAGTACCTAACGCATCAGAAGCATGACATTGGTAAGGGTCGTTTCAGGGCCGCCTTATGATTCAGCGTTAAGGATGAGTCGACATTTGGCACCAGCGATGCGGGCGATATACGCTGTCCACCGAGCGGACAGCGTATCTGGCGGCACGAGATTTGAAGAGCCGCTGGCTCGGGCCAGCCAGCGTGCCATCGGTCGCGCCAGTGCACGGTTGCCGGAGGCCTTGGCACCAGGAGAAGAATGTAACCCAAACCTGGTTGGCTGGACGTATAGCCCAGCAGGGCAAGCCGGCGGCAACGACGAAGGAACACCATGTGGCCGGACGCAATTGCCTGCGGTGCCAGGCGTGCAGCAGCGCAGCCGCCAGGCAGTGGGAACAACCAGCGGCGGCTTTTTTTTTTTTTTTTTAATACGAACAAGGAAGGCCCCTTCCCCCCGCCCCTTCCCTTGTCTCGGGCTCGGCCGGTGCAGAGAGACCGGCACGGCGTCGTCGGCGGCGAAGTTAAAACGCGGCGAAATGCCTCCGGCGGGATAAATAATTCGCCACCGGGCCGCCGCTGCCGGCGGCGCTCGCATCCCCCCCTCCCCCTTCCTCCTTTGCTTTTTTTGCTGCTGTTTCTCGCCGAGTGCGCGAATAGGTTGTCGACAAGCATGCCCGTGGCACCATCGCCAGGCGGGCATCGAACGACGCGAGGAATGCACCGGGGGCGGTGGAGCCGAAAAACAAAGCGCGCGCGCGCGCGTTCGAGCGCACGGGGCGCATGCAGAGTTGACCCCCCCACTTCCTCCCACATTGGCCACCGGGCGCTCTCCATTGGTTGGAGCTCGAGGCGCGCTCGCGTATTGGCCAATCGGGGCAGCGCGCCCCGTAGCTAACTCGCGTTCTCACGTAGGTTCCTCGCTGCTCAACAACTCGGCGCGGCACCGTTGGTTCCCTCCCGTGTGCCGCGGCGTCATGAAGAACGGTGCGCAAACAAGCCGACGAGCCCGCCGGTGGTTTCGGGGGCGAAACAAGCTGACGAGCTTGAAACAACCGCGAGCGCACGGTTCGGTCAGAGAGGCGCGCCTAATGGAGAGGTTTCCGCGTGCCTGCAGAAAAAAGATCGCGCGTTGTGACCAGCCTGTACCTCCTGAAGTACGCGCCGATGGAGAGGGTGGAACATCTGCTACCAACATTACTCTACAACTTCTAGTAACGCCTGCTGTATCAGCCTCGCTCTGTCTCCGACAAAAGGGAACACAACGCGATACTCGCGGAGGTATTTTTATTGGATAAATTGGATTCTGGGGTCTTACGTGGAAAAACCGCGATCTGATTATGAGGCATGCCGTAGAGGGGTACTCCGGATTAATTTTGACCACCAGGGGACTGTTATAGTGCACCAACAATGCACGGGACGCGGGCGTTTTTGAATTTCGCACACAACGAAATGGGGCCGCTGCGGCCGGGATTTCATACCGCTACCTCGTGCCTAGCAGATACGTCTTTATGCGAGACCTTTATACCTCGTGCCTAGAGATACATCTTTATTCTACTGCGTCGTGGGAGAACTCTACAATAAAAGAAAGTGTGCCGCCCGTCAGATTTGTGCCCGCGGTGAAAGTGATAGGCCTACATAGCGCTGTGTTGGAGATTATCATCCACTTTATAACGAATACTTCGCAAGTTACGTTCCGTCAAAGCACGTGTTTTGTGTTCGAATGCGCATTCACGGCCATGCGTCGTGTGATGAGGTATGAAATCCGCTAAAAATGTGTCGCAATAAATAAAGCATAAATACGTGGGGCGCAGGGGCGTAGCCAGGGGGGGGGGGCTTATGGGGCTTCAGCCCCCCCCCGAAATTTTTTCGTGCTGTCCATGCACCGCCGACCAAAGTGACCTCCGGCGCCGGAAATCACTCGGGATTTTGTCTAGAATGTCTTTTTGACGCTCGAAAAGACAATTAACCGCGAAGATTGCAAACTCGGGCTGGATTTCGTGGCAACGCCCATACACCGGGAGTCACATAACGCCAAGCAGTCCCATCCGAGCACAAAGTTTCAAGGGCGCTTTGATGGTGAGCGGGCTCGCCGCGGCATCTCACTGAGGCCACGGAATCTATGGAGCGCATGGATATCAATTGCGAAACTTTATGGGTATAAATCTCATAAGCTCTTGATGTGAAAGGTGCATTGACATTTCCAAAGTTGTGCTTTAGATTTTCGATTGCGGAACTTTGTGGGTTTAATGTTATTATAAACATTTGACGCCAAATGTCTATTGACTTTTCTAAAGTCTTACATCGGAACATACAACGAGACAAGCCAAATCAACACACTAGCAGACGAGTTGACAAACAGGCAGCGAGGTCCAATGAGACGAAGCGTTGGGGTGGTTCATTTGTGCCGTCATGTCACATAAAAAAATATAAACATTTTTTTTAACCTACGCCAGAACATCCATGTCAAGACACTCAAGCCAGTCAAAGTAAATACGTTCTTATTTATTTTTTCTACTTTGACTTTTATTCGCGAGGACACATTGAGCCTCTTCGATTTTTTTTTTTTTTTGTTCTCGCTACCCTAACCGCGGGCTGCCAGAGCCAACCAGAGCGCATATGTTTTTCTCGCATGGCCACGACCACCGTGCGGTACACTTCGGTGCGCGTTCGGTTTGCTCTGGCCGAGTGGATTTTCACCGGACAGAGTTTTGGACGCTTTCTGGCTAGCAGACGAGAAAAAAAAAACAATGGTCGCTCGCCGCCATCAGTGTGGGGACACGAAGGATTGCACCGCATTCCGTGAGCGGAACCTTTCGGGAAAGTCTTGTTTCGGCGCTGTAGGATACTGAGCAGTATGCGTATGGTTCTCAGTGGACCAAGCGTCTCATGTTTTCTTCGGTATTCCTTCCGTAGCCCCATTAGGTGCCCGAAGTAGGTGCCATTAGATTCTGGCCAAGATACTTTCCTATGCGTTTCTTTTTCTTTTCGGTGCCTCCGCCTCACAGAAAAAGAAATACATTGTTGCGGCGCAGCGAATTGTCGCATGGTGAAAGTTTGATTTTGATACTTCTTTAGCGGAAAGTAATGGGCGACGGGACGCTTCAGTTGCTGGATACGTTTATTATATTATTGCGAAAGCTATTATATGGACACTCCAGGCGCATTCCTGCCATCGCCCTCATGTTTCGTATAAAGTCCAAGGGTGATAACATCGAGACCACGCGCTGCATGCTGTATGTGCGAGTGAAAGCGTAGGAGGGGAGGTGGAATGGGTGAGCCGACGATGGTGGCTCAGTCTTGTGTGCGCAAAGGAGAAAAGCGGGGAGCAAGCGCGCCGCCTTCCGTCGCGCGCAATACATCGGGGGGAGTGGATGGAATGGGGGCGGAATCTAGGATTCTGTGAATCGATGATTGTGCAACATGTTTATTTGCCTTGTTTGACGCATTATATACAGTTACTTCTTTATTACAGTATTATATACGCATTATACAGTTATTACAGTTATACAGTTATTAGACGCATTATATACAGTTAACTTATACAGTTACATACATAGACTCATTGGAGACTTATACGTATACTTAAATATCTTGTTGCGAGGTTTTGTGTATACATGCAGTGAACTTTGTTTCCAGTGACACTTTTTTGTCCTTTATCAAGCAGTATTTTCGCATTTGCATATCCCATTGTATCTTTGCATTTCTAATGTACGAGGGCGAGTCAAATGAAAGTGAGCCTACCCTAACCGCGCAATAATGGTTCGGTGCATTATCTGCGAGGCATGCGCGTAGGAGAACGGCATGTCTCATTTACAAAAGTGACACGCAGGTGTGAAGATAAATGTTCTTTAATGCTCTCATACACTGGGTTGAATATGGTTGCGTCACATAATGGACACTTCAAAAGTTGAATAACTCGGTGTCGCGAAGTTTTTGACAGCTGAAGGTGTTTCCAAAACAGAAATTAATCACCATATGACTGCCGTGTACGTTGAACACTGCATTTCATTGACCACTGTGAATCGTTGGAGCAAATGGTTCAAAGGACGTTGCAAAGACATTCCAAGACCGGGCCAAAACCATCATGCAATAACCCCCCCCACACAATTTCAAAGGTTCATGAGCTGCTGAAACAAGAACCGAGGATAAGTATCGATGAACTGGCAGACCGTCTGAACATCAGTCACGGTTCGGTTCACGCCATAATTCATGAGCTTCTCGGCTATCGGCTCTTCGGTGCGCAATGGATCCCCAAGATTTTTATCCATCGCGAGAAGATGAAGAAGTTTCGCGCTGCCTTGGCTCATCTGATCGGGTATCACAATGAGCATGGCGACTTCTTGTTTGCAACTGTGATCGGGGACGAACCTTGGTGCCACTACTACGAGCCTGAAACACGACGGCAAAGCTTACAGCGGAAACATTCGAATTTACCACGCCCAAAGAACGTAAAGGCCACCATTTCCGCTGGAAAGGTGTTGTTGACTTTTTTTTTTTCGATCGACAGGGTCCATTACTAATAGAATTTGCTAAATCTTGAGAGGCCATCAATTGTTTCCGATATTGTGAAACGCCAGAACGGCAGCGTGTCGCAATCAAGAACGAACAACGTGGAAAATTGACGAATGGGGTCACTTTGTTCCACGACAATCGATGTCCCCACGTCGCTTATGTGGTTAATACAAAACTGGCAAAGTTCAAGTGGGAAACGCTGCAACGTCCGCCAAACAGCTCAGACCTGTCACCTTGCGACTTCTACATTTTGGGGCAACCGAAAAAACAGCTCAAGGTAACCAGATACAGACTTTTTGAAGCAGCAACCCAAGGAGTTTTATAAGACAGGAATCACGCAACTCGTTAGTCAATAGGACAAATGTATAAATTCTCATGAAGACTACTTTTAAATAAAGTACCCCGTTGTTGGCTCATTCATTTGACTTGCCCTCATATATCTTGCAGAACTCCTGCTTTTTATACGTGCTCTCTGTCGCGACTATAACTTCGGTGCAATTACTCACGATACACGACAAGGGACAGCTACTCCTGCGTATTACAATGGAACAAACGGCAGCGTCACTGAGATTTTTCACTGGCCATTGCATATATACAAGAATGTAAGCACGGTTCTTGAATGACAAAGTTTCATTACGATATTTGTCCTCAACTTGTTCAGTTCATTGCCTTTTAATTTTTCATATCAGCGGCGTGCACTGCTTTCCTGGTTTCGAACTGATATAGTTCTAAAGTTCCTGTGATATTTTCTTTACTTAATAAATAGACAAAAAACATGGAAGCATTTACGTCAGTTATGTTGGGCACAATTTTTGGCACATACGAGTATAATATTTTATGAAAAAAATACATATTTTATTTGTATTTACAGAGCGTAGCTTTCAAGAATTCTTTTGCAGCATCTTTGGCAATGACAATGCAGTTATTATTCATGTATTTGATCCCTCGATAAATTCTTTAAGAGGAAGCTTTAGCTCGGGCCCAATCCGACGCGGCCTATTCAAATACTTGTAAAACGCAGAAACGCTTTTCTGAGATAATCCTGCTAATCGCTTTTATTGAAATTGGTTGCATTTGAGAGAGAAAGTTAAATCCTAGTGTCTGTTGGAAACAGAACTTCGATTTAGGGCCTGAATTTTGTTTAAGATATTTTGGAAAATTCGAAAGTTTGAAAAAATAAAAGCACGGCGTTTACAAATTAATAGCTATGCATGAAGAACAGATATTGTGGTTCTGTAAACGGCATTTATTATAACAGTCAAAGCGGACAAGTTTGTTGTGTCAATTTGTATCTTACGTTAATTGGTTACGTTGTGTACAAGGGTTCTGCGAAAGCCGTATTTCCACAATACTAAATTTTTTTGAGATTCATGTGTAACATATTTATTTTGTCCGCTGTAAATGTATTATTAGATGCAATTCACAGAATTGTGATATCATTTTTCATTGTTGAGTCACGGAGTTTTAAACTTGATAGTTTCGTTTGCCGAAAATTTTCAATTTTGGCCAATTTTTAATAAATAATTGACCTCCTAAATGAAAAATTCGAAGCCAGTAGTCACTAGAATTAAAGTTTTTCTTTTAAATGCCACAAACCTCCTCAAATTTGCTGAAGTGGTTGCAGGGAAAAACGTGCAGAGACATGTGTGTATATATATATATATATATATATATATATATATATATATATATATATATATATATATATATATATCTTGGGCCAGTGGCGTAGCCCCCCCCCGAACAAAATTTCTGGCTACGCCACTGGTGGGGCGGGGGCGAATTATCAGTTACTTATGCTCTACTAGTACATTGTAATATAAGCCTTTCTCCACCAGGCTGATTGTATATATAGCGACTGAAAAGATGACTTCAGACTTGCCATAGCCAACAACATTTTGCCCATTATACGTAAGCGCCAAGACAAACGTTTGGCAGTAACGTATACGATTTAGGTTCATAGCATTGTACTTGCCATTTCATTTCCATGCAGCGAACAGGTCATATACCTCTGAAGCACCACTCAAGGGCTTGAGGCGTGCCACTGTTTTCAGTTCCATGCATCGTTTGCGAGAGAGAGAAAGAGAGGAAACGCAGGGAGGTCAACCAGACCAGCATCCGGTTTGCTACCCTGCACTGGAGGTGAGGAAAAGGGGGAACAGAAAAAGGAAGAGAATGAGCACTTAGTGCATGTGGGAGGATGCACAAGACCACTATATGAGCGGTCTCTCAGACCATTGCACTTCAAGTACTACACTATAATATTATAAGGTTATAATATTATATTATAATATAGGGTATAATTGAGAGACGAGGGCACGAGCTCCTGAGTTACGCAAGAGCATCTCGTCATTGGAAGACGCAAAATGCGGTGGTGCCCAATCTATGCAGGCAGCACTTCCGTATATAGGGAAAGTGCCACACGCTATATATACATCGCCAAAAAGACACTGATAACTGACTCCCTCGAAACCCATTCTGTTATAGTCTAATTTTTAAGGGATCTCTAAGTAAGACAGATGAGAATAGGACCTTTTAAATAGAGGCTGGCTACCCTGTACAGGAGTGAAAAGCTAATACAAGGAAGAACCAAATGAAAATAAGCAAATAATAATAATAATAATAATAATAATAATAATAATAATAATAATAATAATAATAATAATAATGAACCGCGCACATGAACGCGATCAAGCTCGCGACAACTCTTAGCGTCTGTCAATCAGTTCATATGTCCTCAACGCGAAAACACCTTTAGAGCCCTATATATGTGTCAAGGAGGATCTGGACCACTGTCCCAAGGTGCTCTCCCCTGACAAGGAGGTACAATCTGTCTAGCGCGGTCTAGAGCTGTCTTCTTTGTATGCAATATACCGAGGGCAGTCACAAAGGAGATGCCTGATAGTCACCTCGTAGCCACAGTTGCCTGCCTCTCGTTCAATGCGGAATAAATTGGCGTGCGTGAATTCCACGCCGGGTCACAGGCGGCGCAGTTTAGTCTCCCAGGCGGAGAACGCAGCTGCAGACTCCTCGCTGAATTCGGCCAATAGCCACAGCGCCAGTGCACGCTCACGTGCCGGTGAGCTGGACCGTTTATCTACATTCGTACTCGATAATGGATTTGGATAATGGATAATGGACCACCAACACGGGTAGATCGGGTGTCTTCATCCGCCCGATAGCTACCAGCGATGCTGCAATGGCTCGGTATCCACTGATAAACGATGTTAGACGAGCGTAAAATGAAAAGGGGATGCTGGCAGGCAAAATTTCTTTCGGAGACTTTCATCTCGTCTCGTTCACATGCCGTGACAATAACGTGAAGGAGGTAAAAACACAATATTTCCACAATTTGCGATTGGTAGCAGTATTTATGCTGGCTAATTAATGGCGTCAAAAAAAAGTATGGCGAATAAATGTGTCGAATACCCATTCGTAAGACCCAAATAGTATGGATTTTGATTACGTTCCGGTTAACACAAATTTTGACGCCAAATGACATCGGTGTAGTGACATTAACCAGGGGGGCACAACCATGACGACAGAGAAGGCGAGCGTGCGGGGTAATATGAACCTACGGCCACCAAGACCGTGTGTGCATCCGAACTGTTTCCGAGGGAAGAAGGAAGCGAGTCGAGTACACGCGTGCGTTTTCCGCCGCGCATTTACAAAATTCGAAGACAACTTGCCCTTGCACAGGATGATCAATCGCAGACGCCAATAAGGAGGCGCCGAAGCGCTGAACCTCGGCCAAGTGCGAGCGATGAATCGAAATGCACGAAAAGGAGAAACAGAAGCGAGCCCGCGCAGAGGTCGGAACAGCGCGCGCTGCCTCTTCGGGTCTCTCCTAACACCGAAGGCGCGCGGATCGAGCACCTCTCCGTCAAACCGCGTCGCGCGCAGAGCTCCTTCGCCGAGCTGCTTGTCTCCCACCGGCGCGCAGATAGAGACACCGCGGAGAAGCTTTCTGCCCCGGCGAAGGGGGAGGGGAGCCCGCCTTGATTCATTATTCCAGCGCGCTTTAAGCGCTCACGCTTAACCTGGCCCGACGAAAATAACGGCGGCTCACGCGCATGGGCGAGCGGCGGCGCGATATATCCCGCCCGCCAGGGATCCATCAAAATGACGGCGCGGAGGTCAGAAAGGCAGCGCGCGAACGGCTCGCGGAATCCGCGGACCCTCGAAGGGCGGGGGCCCTTTGGTGCGCGGGAGAATGCGAGGTTATGTCAATACGGAGGAGGAGGGCAGCGAAATAGAGCCGTCTCGAGAGCCCTCCACTGGCCAAACAGGATTGGCGGCGCAAAAACAAAAGTGGGGAGGACCGCTAAGAAGCGAGGAGGCCGACAAAATGCTGTTCTCTCGCCCGGGGAACACGAAAAAGATGACGCCGCGGCCGGGCCCATTAATCACTCAAAATTACGATAATCGGCCGATTGGATCTTCCTCGGTGGTCTCTTCTCCCCCGTCGGCTCGCTTTCGTGCCTGACCTCCATCGGCGAGGATAGAGGGGGGTGGGGGGGGGGAGGCACCGGTCGGCCGCGGGGCAGCGCCGCACGCATGCCGGCCGCTTGGTCGCGTCAACTGTCAGCCCCAGCACGAAGGGCCCCGGCGAAGCAAGCCGTCGTCGCCACTAACACCACGCTGGTTGGCTATACAGAGGCCACGACTTCTTTGCGCAAGGTTTCGCACCAAACGGAGTGACGGCTCCGATCGAGTGCCTATCCGAATGAAGGAAGCGGATCATGGCAAGCTAGCCGAGCTTTGTCCACCGCCCGCTCACCGTTTCGATTACCCAGAAGGTACGCGGATGTTGACACGATCGATGACCTCCAGTTCAGCCGAGGCGACCACGTCGGCAAGACACGCTCGAGCGAAAGCTTCTATATCCCGGAGGCCCTTCTTTATTTAACTTATTGGGCGAAGAAACCAACGAAAATTGTCCGTGGTGCGCAACTTGTGGCGTTTGTGACGTCACATGAAGGCTGTTCACAGGAGGCCGATGGCAAAGTTCGGTCGTCCTTTTGCAAGCAGCAGCATCGTATACGGTGGAGCATGTGGCCTTTTGAGTCAATATATGCTCATGCAATGCATGTGCGATGCGGGAAGGGTGATAATCCTGCGGTTGAGTATAATCGAACCCATGTGCGGAGGGATAATAGCAGCCAAATTGTGTCGCAGAATTTCCTCGCTCTCACTTTATTTTTATTTTTAATTCTTAGAGAACGGCGAAAAGTTTGAACATAACCTGATCCTAGTTGTCTCGCAGGTTGTTCTCAGCCGAGGGTAACCGTCGTAAATGACGGCGCCGTCTCAGTGCAGGACTTTTTGCGCTATTGTATACATACTCTCACAGGAACTCGCTCGGTCGTCGGCGTGCTGCCACTGTCTGCGCAGCGCGTGTGCCATCCAGATATAATTGACGTCGACGGTGCTCTCTGGGCACCTGATTCCACAGATGCGCAAAGGTATACCGGAGTACGGTATAACCACCGGTCTGTTCAATGCTGTAGCGCGCTTCGCTTGGAAACGTTGCACGCGTCGAGCCACTGATCAGCTATAGCGCTATTAGCGCGACACTTCTAGCGCCTTCGACACGCTGAATAAATATTTATTTCTGTGACGTTGCAGTTCAAAAAAAAAAAACGCCATGTTAAACTTTTCAGCAAACGTTTTGCTATGTGCTTGCTAACTGTGACGTTTTTTTTTTTTTTTCACGTGGACGCGTAGTGAAGTGACGTTTTATGACAACACCGAGTGGGCCCGCTCGTGGTGCCAACATGTCACTTGCTTTTCTGGGAACAAGAGCACTTGCCAAGATCGAGTTCGATCAAACGACATCTCAAATCTAATGAGCCGACATGCTTCTGACACATGGAGACATGGACGACAACCTCGCTCACTTACAGCGCGAAAACGAAACCCTTTCCCATCGCAGATTACAAAAATGGTTGAGCACTGGGACATTCAAGTCTTAGATTATTTTTGGTCCTCGGGCAGCCTATAGCACTATGATTCAACGCAAGAGAGAGATAGATAAGTCATAAGGAAAACGTACAAGCTTGTATAAGCCATTGTAAAAAGGGTCGGTCTAGAATCCATTTCGTACGGGCAGCGTGTCCTTCCCATCATACGTAATCATGAGGATCTTCTCTTTCTTTCTTTCTTTCTTCCTTTCTTTCTTTCTTTCTTTCTTTCTTTCTTTCTTTCTTTCTTTCTTTCTTTCTTTCTTTTTGTCTCTCCTTCTTTTACCTACTTTTCTACCACTGAGCTTGTTTTGGGCGTGTTGTTTATTTTTTCCCGCGAAAGGAAACCATCCAATGACTGCTTTTGTCATCCATGACGCAACATAAAACATCGTGACGCTAAAGCATTGACGAAAGTTCGTCTACAGGGGGCGGAAGCGCACAATACAAGGGTGTTCCAGGGCCACTTGTTTAACGTGCGCGTCGTCCTTAGCACTATACACCAGACGTATGCATACACGTCGGCGTCGCAGGTGTGCGCAGACTCTTGCCAATAACGGACGTGCTGATGACGCCCGCAAAACAAGCCTAAAGTGACGTTGACGGACGACGGGACGCTGACAGCAGTGTTTGTCCGAGGGGCGACCCTGCCCGTGGCCGTAATCCATCAGTGGGGGTACCTCGCCTTGACAGCGTTCGCGCGTCCTCGACTTGGGCTCCGTCGCGAGCACCTTTCTCACACTGTCCGTGCAAAGTGCCGCACGCAGCCCCTCCGTGGTGGCCGATGCCGCCTATAGGGCACGTGCTGGCGCCTGGATACTTGAAGAGCATGCACTATAGTTGGCGGAGTTGAAAGCTACGGGAAGAAAGAAAAATTATTAAAGGCATATTCTATGTCGCCTGTCTTTGACTACTCAACTGTATACGCGCGAAATTATTTTTGAAAAAAAAAATAGGTATCACCATCTGTGCAGATGGTGTAGCACAACGGATGCCGATGTAGAGATGAAAGGAAAGAGAGGTACGTTAAATAGGGGATATTTCCGGGTTGACTACCGTTGCCGGCAAAGGTAAAAGGGGTAAAAGAGAGCTAAAAAGAAGTTAAAGAAGGAACTATCCAAGTCGGGGAATGCAGGATAGATGGTGTGAGGAGGTCAGCAAATGTGCATGCAGAATTAGCTCCGCTCACGTGGGCAAGGGCAGTTTGAAATATTTGGCCGTCATTTGCCTTGCAGGGAACTTGAAAGATGATGTTGGTGACGGCGATGTTGATAATGTCATGGTTGATCAGCATAAAACGTATATTTGTACTGGAGGGTCAATCACTAAGCTATCCTTATGGCACATTCACACCGGCGACTTGAGGAGGTCGCGCGACCATTTGCGACTCGAGACCAGAAAGCGACCGAAGGCGACTGATGTTCACACCGGCAAGCCCGGCTGAGCGCGACCCGCAAGTCGCAATCCCGGAGATTATCGTTCTCAGCGAGAACTCTCGGAATCTACGCGGAATTTGAACGCGACGCCGGAGGAGGCCGGATGTAGACACACGAAAGATCACTTCCGGTGCGCACTGATTGGTTTATCAGTTTTGCGACCACGGTCGCGCGACTGAAAAATCGCGCAGAGAGCGACTGGCCCAAAATGGTCGCTTTTCAAGAAAGGCGACCGTTTGCGACCATTTGCGACTGGTCGCTTTGCGACCAACTTGGTCGCGCGACCACTGTCAGTCGCCGGTGTGAATGAGCCCTTACTGTCTTTCACCATGACTACATATGGCTAACTTGTCGCTTTCCGCTTTTGACACCACCACAGACGACATTATAGAAGCCTGTCCCTTACACAGTTTAAGTTATTTTTTTTTCTCATCACGCGCTTTGAATGCATACGTGGTGCATCTGAACTTTGTTGCCTGGAATTCGGCTCATATGCTCATCGTGTGTGTCTACTTGTTCTACTTCAGACACTCTCACCATTAATAATATAATGCGCCACAATCTGCGGGCGTCTGCATTTCATCGACGTTTCACTTGTTAGCGCCAGCGGCAGTTTATTACATATCACGGAGCCTTGGACCCGTTCGCTGCAACGCATTTACACCGGGATGAATTTAGTGTGGCGAACATTAGTAGGGAAAATGCGTCGACGAGAATCGCAGCATGTCTTTAATATACATGCGCCCGATGGCGGCTACCGACTACTGATGCATCGCGTATGGAGTCATGCACGTGGCAACGCCGTTGGCCAAAACGTATACTGCGTTACAAGCCGCGCGGCTGACGCAGTTGTTACTCCAGCCAGAAGCACCGCAGCTGCGGGAGCGTCCTTTAGGAAAGCGCTCGGAAACCCGCTCCGAAGCTGCCATCGGCACTCGCGGCGCCGTTTCAGCTGCCGAGCGACATCCGAAACGGTATATATAACGGGCGTGCACCCGCTCGTCGTTGGAACTATTCAGCGAGTTTGTGCAGTATACTCGCGCCGCATGCATGTCTCTACACGAGGTATATATATAGCGTTACCTACGGGAACCACCGAGCGACGCGCCTGGTGCAGCCAACGGGCGCCTGGAGTCATTATTTTATTGTTTTCTTTCAATACACCGGTGTAAAGTTATCATCCCAGAGGAAATGCGCCCCATCAAACGGGCCCTGGGTGAATCCAGCTTCCGCTATCTACAAAGAAATAATTTTGCCGTGCTTCAGTGTATTGAATGTGAAAGTAAATTTGAATTCCGACTTACGGCTCCTGAATTCGGCTGTTTCCGCTCTACAGATCACCGGATTATGGACTGGTCATCCCAAATCGCGCAATGAAGCGTTTCACATTTAATGCTGTCTACAGTGAGTCCACACATATATACGAAATGAAAGAGCTAGAATAATTTGCGGAAGAGGCAAAAAGCGGCTCCTGGTGACATTTGTGATTATGAAAGCAGACCTATACCGAGTACTGATTGATTGATTCGTAGCATTTAACGTCCACGAGCAACACTGGGGCTATGAGGAACGCCACAGTGGGGGGCTCCGGATTAATTTTGGACACCTGAGGTTCTTTAATGTGCACCTAAATCTATAAGTACACGCGAGCGTTAGCGCACCCGCGCGCCACCACAGGAATGCGGTCGGTAATCGAGCCCGTGACCTCGTGCTCAGCAGCAAGCAGACCTACAGTCGCAAAGACTGCGAATCCAAAAGTGACGTTGGTGTTTCTCCTACAGATGTCAATTAAACGGAGCTCTCTAGCGAATTCCAGCTCCATGTTGCCTTGACCCTGCTCGCATCGCTACCGGCGCCACCGCCAAGCTGCCCGAGTCGCCTACAAGCTTGCGCGGAAGATGCGGCGCTGCGCTCTGCGGCTGCGCCGCGCAACTGGCCGCGCGCTGCCCGATGACGCGTGTGAGACTGGGGAACCCAAGCAGGCGGAACACATCGATTGGCGCGCCTTCCTAATGGGAACGCAGCCACTTCCACCGCTAGCCGGGGTCAACTACGCATGCCCGCGGGCATATATTTCGCGTCGCGTAATGCTGGACTGCTGCTGCCTTTGAAACCGCGCCGCCGAGACGCGTGAGCGGGCCTGGCGTGCCGCAGAATTGGAAGCAGCGCTTCGCGCGGACACACCACGCACGCGGGGCGTGGCGGCGTCGGACAATCCGCCTGGCTGCCTGCCACGCGGCGCCGCAGACGGCTGAATAATCTCCGGCGCGTCTCGACCTGTGGCAACGCCTTGTGAGGCCCAACCGTGGCCTTGAGAGCGGCGGCGGCGGCGGCGGCGGCGGCTTGTGTAATTCTTAAAGTTCTTGGGCAGGACGCGATCACCGACACCAAGTGGAAGAAGAGGCGGAGGAGGATCTCTCCTCGCCTCATCGACGACCACCCCCACCGCCTGGAATCGCTGAACACCCCCCGTGCACAGTATACACTTCCCTGAAGCATTCTCACGCATTCGCACGCTCCCGCGACGAGCGCGCGTGGTGTTCCCGCTCCTGGAGAGATCCCGCGGCCGTCAGAGCGCACTTGTGTTGAGCAGCTTCGCTGATAGGCATGGTCGACAAGGCATCGCTCGAAGAGCAGTGGCGTAGAAAGGAGAACGGATGGGAGAAGCGCCCTTGACCACGCCTACAGCTACGAAACCGTTTACTTTTTGTTTCGTTCGATGAAAGCCACCAACCATATTGAGAACGCTATAGGCTTTTAAAACGCATGCCAGCTGACAACAACGGCCAACGCACCTGCGCGACTCTTTTGCTGTTTGCAGATTGGTTGGCGTAGCCCCGCATGGGCATCATAGGTCGGCAAACTTCCACACTGGCAACACTAGCACTCTCAGACTTCACTCTAGACCGTTATCCTTCCATGCGGACTACGAGCGCGTTTACTGCTCGAATCCGACATGTAGTCGGACAACATGGCTAAGGCGCCACCATCTTTAAATTTGCTTAACGATATACGGTGCAGCCGGCGTCTTCCATCTTCAGCCGTCACGAGCAGTAAAGCACCAACGGGCTCAGCTCTGCCAACTGACAACGGTAGCGTAGGCTAATGACAGGCATTTATTTGATGATACTGAAATGCATACAAAGATACCTCCCCCTCCCCCCTTCCACGCAAACACTTGTGGTGACTGACACCTTATCGCCTCACGTCGTTAGTTTTGGTCTTCTCAAAGGAGGGTTCTAGCGCCTGACCACCATTATAAGCAGCGTATATGAAAAACAAACTGAAATAATGTATGGTAAGAGGATTAGGGGGGGGGGGGGGAGGGATGGGTGCTGTTATGACGTTCAGCGCTCTCTGTGTTCTGCGCGGAACACCGGTATACCCGCGACGGCATCACACACAAGCCATTTCTTGCGTGCATTACAGGAATATACAATGGGCTTCAAAGTATCAGATGCTTCGAGTGTTTCTTCTACTGGACATCTATATAAAGTAGTTGTCATAGTTTAAAGCAAAAAACAAAAAAAGTGAGCAAGTTTACGTTCGCGCCACATAAGTTCGCATAAGAGTGTTTCAGTCAACCGAGTATTTCTTTTCTGGCTTGAGTATGTTTACCAACGCAGCTCCGTATGGCATGTTAAGATAGCGTGTGGCAAATATTTTGGATTTATCTTTGAGTCTTACTCAAACAGTGCTGTAGATTCCGTTGCCAGCCGATGAAACAAGTAATTATACCGGCACAGAAGAGATATTGTTAACTAACGCAACGCACATTTAGGACTGTGCTTAACTGTGCATGCCAATTACATGCGTGACGCAATTTCAACAATATGTGCAAATGTACCAAGCCTACGCAAATTACCCAGTACCCAGACGTTAACGGCTATTGCATGTATCCTACCCTGTTCCCTGATCAACACAAAAAATAATAATAATAACCACAGAGATAATAACAATAATGACACACAGACATCACAAAATAACACTGCGAACTCAGTCCAGAAAGAGTTTCTCCAAGATATGCTCGGAAATGGTCACGCATTTTTCTTTATCCATTCACACCGTAAAAGAAGCGTCGTCGATCAAGATCGTTGTAAAAGATCGCCACTGAAATAACCCATCCTCCGTTAAGTCCTTCCTTCCCTGCAATCGTTTTGCTGGTATACCTAAACCCTGTACAATGCCGACTGGTTTCAGCGACTTTTCGTTATTTTAACAAAGTTTAACTCATGTAAATATCGTCGAATGTACTCGAGCATTGTACATTTTTCATAATAATGCCTGGCGCTGCAAGCGAGAAATCATGAAAGTGACACTGACCTCACCTTTTATATAGGCTAGCGAACCTCGTCACAGGTTAGCAGTGTGTTAGCGTCACATGTTAGCTCGTCAGACGAGGAGCAACTCCCCTTCCTCTGAAAATATTTGGGCTTCTTAGTAAGCACTAGCCTCGCCACATCATGTTACCACCCGACTAGAAAGTTAATTCGCAATAATTATGAATGTATTCCATTCGTATGCTATATATGCACAGAAGCGCCGCTCCATAACGCTGCAAAAATTGTATTCGCACAACTGTCGGCTGCAAGAATATGAACAGATGACGATGGAATCAACATTTCTGAGCTATAGGCTCGAACACCGGCGTTAGGTTCAGCCCGTAGCTTCAGGGTTCAATGACCGATCCCGGCCTGAACGCCGCAAGGGACGTCTGTCGCCGTGCACAAATAAATGCACGCCATCCGCTTCAATATCAACAATAAATCCCTCTTGTCTCTTCGTTCAAGTAAAGAGGAGGAGGAGGAAAAAGCTTTATTCTGGTCCTGTACAAGGTGTTGCCACCTGCCTGGCTAGTCCCATGTTGGGACCGGGAGGTCAATCCTCCTAGCCCTATCACGGGCGTGCTGGACAGCCAGGACTTGAGGGATATGGTCGGGGGATCTGATCATTCCTAAAAACCGATTCCGGTAAATGCCGTGGCCGAGCGACCCACACTCCCAGAGCATATGTTCAAGCGTGCATATCTCCTTTTTGCATGCTTTGCATATAATATTTATGTCTGCAGTGTTATACCATTCCTTCATTTGTATAGGTGAATAATAAGACTCTGTAATTGCTTAAGTGTAACTGTTTCTGCTCTGTTTAGCCTATAGTGAGGGGATGCAAGTAAGCGGCTGCCGTATATTGACATGTTTCTTTCTTATATTTACTCATACGGCAGCTAACGCGAAATGGGCACGCCGTATTACTACCACTGGTTTCGTTGCGATGTTACACATTTTCTCAATATAGAGCGCAATAATAGTAAGCTACTCACTGGAGCTAGCTGATTACGTTACAGTCTGCAAACAGTGCAAAGGCACCGGCGAACGAGATGACACAAGCGCTTGTGTGTGTGTGTGTGTATATATATATATATATATATATATATATATATATATATATATATATGTGTGTGTGTGTGTGTGTGTGTGTGTGTGTGTGTGTGTGTGTGTGTGCGTGTGTGCGTGTGTGTGTGTGCGTGTGTGTGTGTGTGTGTGTGTGTGTGTGTGTGTGTGTGTGTGTGTGTGTGTGTGTGTGTGTGTGTCGTGCCTATTTCTTCGGTTTAGCCACCTTTGGACGCCTCAAGGACGTGCCATTAGTTCTTTTTTGGAAGCCTACCTGTACATGTATACAGCGTTATGTTCTTAAATACACTGCTAATACGGTGCATTGTAGACTATCGCTTAAGCCAAACACGGTGGTTGGAATAAAAATTACTATACAGCTAAAATTGCTCGCAAGCCTTCCAGAGACATTGCTCACCTCTCTCTATAGTATTTATTTATTTATTTATTTATTCATTCATTCATTTATTCATTTATTTATCATTGACCGTGGTAAATAGTCTTAGCGTTTAGTGTGTCCCTCGAACTTGTAGCCGCATACCTGAAGTTGCGGCACGCTACGGTTGCCACTTCAGCGGCACCACTTATTTCTTGTTCGTCCCCTTCTTCCACCCCACTCTCTTGGTCTTTCTTCGTTTTTCTTTTTTTCCTGCCCATTCGACTTAACCGCGAATTGCCCCTATAATGGTATCTGCGAGACGTCAATATACCTATTGAAGTGGACTGAGCAAGTTAATATGGATAAGACAATTTCAGTGCGCGTTCTCTCCTTTCAACTTTTCGCCCAAACCGGCAAAGGTTTACTTTTTCTTTACTTATCGCAGAGCGAGAGAGAAGCGAGCGCCGAACTGAGGGAATGAGAATTCGATAAAAACGAGCGCAGTACCGGTCCTCGTTATGTTTCTCCCCGCTCCCGCCATGGTTACACGCACACACGCGTGCCACATTACAGCTTTTCCGGGTACGAGCAAATATACTCAGTCTCGAACGAACGGCGGCGGAAGAAGTAAGGCGGAATGTCCTCCTCATCCAAGTCGGCCGCGGCCACGGCAGATTAGAGGCACATCGGTTTGTTCTTCCTCACCGTGGATAGAAGGGGGAGGGGGACGGGGGGGGGGGAGGGGGACGGCCCATAATGATCCGACTCGACCGCTCGCTTGTTCGCCGACGAGTGCTGTATTTGTCCAGGCGGCGGCGGCGCTCGCATGCACGCGCGCGGCGGAGTCTGTGTGTGCAACGCGGCGGGAGCAGTGTAAAGAAGGGGGGTGGAAGCGCGCTCGACTGTTCACATAGCGACAGCGAAGCAACAGTGTGTTAGCGCGCACTGCGAGATGCACGGTCGATAGAAGGGAGGGAAATGCATAAAACCAACGCGCGTGGCGGCGGAAGGGAAGCCCGCAGGAAAAGAGGGAAATAACCCGGAAGATTTCGCACGGGGGGTAAAAAGACAACTTTATTTATGGCCCCGGGAGAAAAGACGCGCGAAAAAAACACTTGAGAGGATTCCATCTCTCTCTCTCTCTCTCTCTTTCGTTTTATGTGCTAGACCGACGTTGGTTCGCTGAGGAGCTCATGCTCGCCGGAAGGCGTATCCAGCAAGCACACTGCGCGGATGGGCCTTATTCGTTGGAGAGAACGGCTTTGCTGCTCGCGCAGGTGCGGCGGCCGAATCGCGCACGCACACACTTACAGAGATGTCAGCGGGTACTTAGCATTTTGAAGCCTAACGACAACTCGCACGTATTATTACGGGGTGAGTTATGAGAGTCACTCGGAGGCGGCAATCAGGGACCGGTAAAGGGAAGCCGACCGGCGGCGACGCGGTAGGTCGGGCCGGCGGCAGCAGACCACCACCGCCGGGCGAAGAAGACGAGCACGATGCGTATCGCGGCCGCCGCGGGTAAGCCGGCTTCTCTTTGTTCGCGGAGGAGGCGGTCGCCGAGTGAGGGGGGGGGGGGGGGAGTGTTTGTTTCGCCGGGCGCGCGGCGTTTTCTCTAATAGCGGTCGTAGCCGAGCGCGCGCGCGATGTTAATTAACTTTTCGACGGACCTGGGTGTTCTGGGTTTCGCGGCCATTTTCGGAGGTATGATTTTCAGGAGGGGAAGAAATCATCGCCGCTTGCTTTTGTGTGCACAGTGTGGGTTTGGCTCGCAGGCAAGAGTGATGGAGTGAGGAAAATGGGGCGGGACCTCTCATACTTCCCTCCTGCCCCACCACCACACTCGGGTCTTTATTCGGCGGCACAACGGTTATACGCGCCCCCGCGAAGCGGCAGCGTTGCCGGGGCCTCTTATGACCGCCGTCGTGCGAACTTCGGGCCTGTGATTTCCAGGACCGCCGCGGCGCTTGTGGTGGGCCCGTACTCCAGTGACACGCGGTCGCGAGATTAATTGCAGAGGCCCGCGCTTGTTAAGCTCCCCCCCCCCCCCATTTTTCAATTTCTTTTCTTTGTTTGCTAAGGGACCACGCCGGCCGACCGCGCGCCCTGCTGCTAAGACGGTGCGGCAACGGCTACATTCACTCCATCCGGCTTCCCCCACCATATTTACTTTCACTCCATCCGGTGCCGTTAGATGAGGACATCTTGCTGAGCAGCACCACTGCGATCTATGCCCGTGGCCACTGGTCTCGTTGATACCTCCTTTTGCTTGCCAGTCTTGCCAGCGATCACCCTCCCACATGGCTTCTCGGACACGGTGGAAGCGCGTCGTGGGCTTGATGCAGTCATCTTGCGATGCTGGCAACTTTCTCTCTTCTTTACGTCCTAGCTCCTCTAAGAAAAAAAAAAAAACTCGCCACCGGTCAACCAAATTCTCCGATGTTTGTAGTATGTTGGTATCGCGTTCAAGACATGTCCGCATAGATACTCTGGCGCCCGGCTCCTTGCAGCGCTGAACTTCGGTCTGCAGAGTATCGTCGGGCAATGCCTGCTTCCAACCAAGTACTATATATCAATGCGGCCTCTTGTTAGAACCTCGTTATTTCTGGTACATTTTCGACTAAGTTTGGTAGCGTACGGTTCTGTGAAGTTTCACTCTGCCTAGGACGTACACCTTTAGTACCCTTTAGTACAGAGCAAATACGAAAACACAGTGCATCTTTCGTTTATTCGATGCTGATAACGTCTCTTGTAAGTAAGTTATTACGCATATTTCGTATACTATACGCGTTTTCTCGTTTGGCAGTTAATTCGCGACCAAGGAAACTGCTGCGTTTCTATATTGTCACGTAGTAGTGACGGTGAAGAAGGCAGCAAAGCTGTGATTGACGAAACTCGATTGGGCGAACCTGTGCCTTTAAGATCAGGCTACACTCAAAGAATAACGATAGCGGTGAACTCGGACGGCGATCGTCGAAATCTGACCTGCCGGTTAAGCGCGTCGCCTTTTATACATGAGTCATCGAAGGTTCCAGAGTAAGCGGTGGTGCCCGCTTGTCTTCCAGAAAGTTATACGCCATTCGCGTCGCACGTGCAATCAGATTACTAAAGCTTCGGTTGCAACAGAATCATCGATAACATTCGAGAAACTTCCGATACGTGCGGGCGCGTCCGGCGCTGAGCGATAACATGTGTTAAGTGGTGAAACGTGGTCACCCGATAAACAAGTACACGTGTCAATATACAGCCGAACAAAACTAATAGTTTTTGTTTTCTTTTTCATGAGAACCAGTATACAAACCGTAGAAGCAGGCTGCATTGGAAACGCATTATGCGACCATGCTGTTTAATAGGTCAAGACTAATGGGGCAATCAGCAGTCTAACAACTGGGAAAAGGTATCACTGGAGGACGTACTACGAGGCTGTACCGTATAAAATTAACAGAAAAAGCTTTTCTGGGGCTCTCCTTCCTTTGCAATGAAGAAAAATAAACTTGATTTGATTTGACGTGATATGAAATTGTAGCCGTTTGTTGTGCTCGCGATTCGAGAAATTTTTCAAACTCTTCCGGTATATACAGGGTGTTTCAGCGAACACTTTCAAAATTGTTTAAAGGTTGCCTGTGGCAGACAGCTCAATTCTAGTTTATGAGCCGGTCTACTCGAAGCGGCGTTCACTACGTGCACAAAAAAAAAATGAAATACGAAATCGGCTAATTAACAAGAATTCACTCATTAACTTTTTAGCTAATTATATTATGACCCATACTGCAATTTACAAATTGTAGCAGTGGCCTTCGCAAGGCGGATTTTTTAGAGTGTTCGCTGAAACACCCTGTATAGTATACAATGAAATAATCTGCGCCGATATGCGGCCGACAGGAGTTTATATACACCCTTTTTTCATAGGCGCCACCATATTGCTACGCAGTGGCGCCATCTATGGGCAGTCGGCATGCTGACTTCGGCGAGCCCTCCGTCTCGCATGGCAGGTGTACGCTCGGCAGTAGTTTATGGCGTTTGTTTTCGCGCTAGCGCCGTCTATTTAGTACAACGTGGCGTCTTCTACGTGGTAAGCGGTTCTGTGAGACGTACTGAAGCGGTTTAAGTCGGCATGGTCGGACTTTCTGCTGTCGTTGAGACGGACGGAGCACGCAGCGCGATGTGTGCGCGCATGTTTGAGCGTACAATCAGCCTCGAAGATCAATTGTGCACTTCTGAGAGTTCCACTCACTAATGTGACCTGATAGCAGTATTATTCTTTGGTTCTTAGCTGCAGCTTATAGAAGTCATGCAACATACGCGACGATCTCGTGGGTACCGTTCTGCTACGATACGAGCTGCACTGTTATACTTTGACAAGCATTCAAACTTTTAGCTGCAGATTACATAGCCTTACTACTTAGTTCGATGGATGCTTCCACCCATGAATAAAATATTTTTGGTTAGTAATACCAGCATACCTTACAGTGTAAATTTAGATTGTACAGCAAAGCCACCGTTTACGAACTGCGCGAGCGTCCTAAGCAGTGATATGTGCTGGATAACAGATATCATTGTTCTATATAGCCAATGGTCTAAACATACGACATCAACGTTTATAGATATATAAACGTTGTGCGGTATGACCATGCGATGTCGTATTGCGGCGTTAGCCTGTTTTTTCTTTCTTCTTTGGAGAAAGAGCATGATAACCGAATTTCTTTTTTTCCCCGGTTGTAATTGTTTCGTTCTCTACGACAAACTCACACGTATTACGGAAACTTTCTCCTCAAAAATAGTCATCGAATTCTCTTTATGCGATCCTCCTCATACATTAGGTTTTTACAGTGCAAGAAGGCAATGCCAAAGCACATAGCTTACATATGTATCATGCTGATTCCCAAACCGCAGTGATCGCTGTGTTGATCAACGCCATCGGCCTCTTGCAGGAAGGCTAGCGTAGACATACAGTCATTTCAAGCCTATAAGACATGAAATGCGCGTGAATGATGCCGGTGTATCAGAAATGTTTGATAACGCCTGCCGCTTAGATGTTTTGTAGTTGCCTTAGGTTCGCGTTCATGAGCATGCGCTCTTATGTTTTGGTCCCTGCGACAAGCGATCAGATAGTGAGCAGATTTACTATTTCATGCTGGTAATACACAGACACTGGTTCGCTTCAATGAATTAAAACGGATACACGCAAAACAGTTCACAACACATACACACACCGCGGCTGATAATGCGCGTCACATGCTTGCGGCTCCAAGAGATATTTCCGCGTTCTGTAGTTACCGATGGACCGAAAGGCTTCCCTGACGATCATGTATGAACGCACGTTGCGTAAATTTCAGAAAGTACGATCTAAAATGTCTCGAAATCGTTCCACAGCACGCGACAGCAATACTTCAAACAGCGCCGCGCCAGACCGCCCAAGCCAGAAAGGAGGAAAGGCTCACCGCGCGCCCTTTCCCCCTCTCCTTGCGAAAAGGTCTATTGGCGGCGAGGAGTTACGGAGTCGCCATCTATCGGAAGCGCTTCGCTGGCGTAGTATGAGGGATCACGCGCCGCGCTCCTCATAGGTTTTGCTGCCAGCACTCACTGAAAACACCACGCGCGAGCTTTCCCGGACATTTATGTAAGTACTTTCGAAGCGAGAGAAGTTTCTTACTGTCTAAATAATAATCTTGGGCAAACTGAAAGCACACAATCGTTTACAGACGCTATCTCTTTACCGAATACGTACAGTGAACGCCACTGCGCGCGGTCGCCGCGATGGAGTCTCCCGAACGGGCTTCTTGCGTGAAAGGTAGGTAAACGCTGAGATCAAACTATGTGAAATATGTTCTTATAGTGTTTGTATAACTAAATAGAGCGTAATAGAACGAAGCCTTAATGCAGCGATGCGCAGATTCGCAGCGACCGACTACGCGTCAGCATGCTTTTCCGCGCACTGTTTCGCTTTCTCCGCGCACGCGTTTCCGCACCGTGCCATGAGTTTTAGGCCGCAGAATATGAGCATTTGACAGTATACAAGCAACCATTGTTGCGTGGGCGCTATCAGAGCTGTTCAAAAATAATTTCGCCTACGGGGACTGTGATGTGCCGTCGCGACGATTCAATCTTTTTTTTCTTCTAAATTCTTTGACCTTTCAATATTATTTCTCGAGTTGCGCCGCACTGTATGTTTATCGGTGTTCTCAGCGTGCGATTTCCCGCTGCTCCTTTTTTGTAGTCCAGTTCATTAATTCATAACACAAACAAACCATATGTCATGCTTTATTTTAAATGTGTTTCTTACCGCTCCCTTTCCACTCCACTGAATTTGCCAGTATCTATAGCATCGACAAGTTCATAGACCAAACCATTATGACCAGGGGCGTAGCCAGGGGGGGGGCTTATGGGGCTTCAGCCCCCCCCGAAATTTTTTCGTGTTGTCCATGCACCGCCGACCAAAGCGACCCCCGGCGCCGGAAATCCCTCTGGATTTTGTCTAGAATGTCTTTTTGACGCTCGAAAAGACATTTAACCGCGAAGATTGCAAACTCGGGCTGGATTTCGTGGCAATGCCCATAACCGGGAGTCACATAACGCCAAGCAGTCCCATCCGAGCACAAAGTTTCAAGGGCGCTTTGATGGTGAGCGGGCTCGCCGCGGCATCTCACTGAGGCCACGGAATCTATGGAGCGCATGGATATCAATTGCAAAACTTTATAGGTATAAATCTCATAAGCTCTTGATGTGAAAGGTGCATTGACATTTCCAAATTTGTGCTTTAGATTTTCAATTGCGGAACTTTGTGGGTTTAATGCTGTTATAAATATTTGACGCCAGAGGTCCATTGACTTTTCTAAAGACTTACATCGGAACATACAACGAGACAAGCCAAATCAACACACCAACGGACGAGTTGACAAAGAAGGCAGCGAGGTCCAATGAGGCGAAACGTTGGGGTGGTTCATTTGTGCCGTCATGTCATATAAAAAAATATCAACATTTTTTAACCTACGCCAGAACATCCATGTCAAGACACTAAAGCCTGCCAAAGTAACTACCTTCTTATTTATTTTTTCTACTTTGACTTTTATTCGCGAGGAGACATTGAGCCTCTTCATTTTTTTTTGTTCTCGCTATCCTACCCGCGGGCTGCCAGAGACAGCCAGAGCGCATGCGTTTTTCTCGTATGGCCCCGACCACCGTGCGGTGCACTTCGGTGCGTGTTCGGTTTGCTCTGGCCGAGTGCATTTTCACCTGACATAGTTTTGGACGCTTTCTGGCTAGCAGACGAGAAAAAAAAACAATGGTCGCTCGCCGCCATCAGTGTGGGGACTCGAAGGATTGCACCGCATTCCTTGAGCGGAACCTTTCCGGAAAGTCTTGTTTCGCCGCTGTAGGATACTGAGCATTATGCGTATGGTTCTCAGTGGACCAAGCGTCTCATGTTTTCTTCGGTATTCCTTCCATAGCCCCATTAGGTGCCCGAAGTAGGCATTCGATTCTGGCCAACATACTTTCCTATGCGTTTTTTTTTTCATTTCGGTGCCTCCGCCTCACACAAAAAAATACATTGTTGCGGCGCAGCGAATTGTCGCATGGTGAAAGTTGGTTTTGATACTTCTTTTGCGGAAAATAATGGGCGACGGGACGCTTCAGTTGCCGGATACGTTTATTATATTATTGCGAAAGCAATTATATGGACACTCCAGGCGCATTCCTGCCATCGCCCTCATGTTTCCTATAAAGTCCAAGGGTGATAACATCGTGACCACGCGCTGCATGCCGTATGTGCGAGTGAAAGCGTAGGAGGGGAGGTAGAATGGGTGAGCCGACGATGGTGGCTCAGTCTTGTGTGCGCAAAGGAGAAAAGCGGGGAGCAAGCGCGTCGCCTTCCGTCGCGCGCAATGCATCGGGGGGAGTGGATGGAATGGGGGCGGAATCTAGGATTCTGTGAATCTATGATTGTGCAACATGTTTATTTGGCTTGTTTGACGCATTATATACAGTTACTTCTTCTTACATACATAGACTCATTGGAGACTTAAATGTATACTTAAATATATTGTTGCGAGGTTTCGTGTATACATGCAGTGAACTTTGTTTCCAGTGACACTTTTTTGTCCTTTATAAAGCCGTATTTTCGGATTTCTAATGTACCAGGGCGAGTCAAATGAAAGTGAGCCTACCCTAACCACGCAATAATGGTTCGGCTCATTACCTGCGAGGCATGCGCGTTGGAGAATGGCATGTCTCATTTACAAAAGTGACACGCAGGTGTGAAAAATGTTCTTTAATGCTCTCATACACTGGGCTGAATGTGGTTGCGTCACATTATGGACACTTCAAAAGTTCAACAGCTTGGTGTCGCGAAGTTTTTGACAGATGAAGGTGTTTCCAAAACAGAAATTAATCACCATATGGCAGCCGTGTACGTTGAACACTGCATTTCACTGACCACTGTGAAGCGTTGGAGCAAACGGTTCAAAGGACGTTGCAAAGACATTCTAAGACCGGGCCAAAACCATCGTGCAATCATCCCCCCCCAACAATTCCACAGGTTCATGAGCTGCGGAAACAAGAACGGAGGATAAGCATCGATGAACTGGCAGACCGTCTGAACATCAGTCACGGTTCGGTTCACGCCATAATTCATGAGCTTCTCGGTTATTGGCTCTTTCGTGTGCAATGTATCCCCAAGATTTGGATCCATCGCGAGAAGACGGAGAAGTTTCGCGCTGCCTTGACTCATCTGATCGGGTATCACAATGAGCATGACGACTTCTTGTTTGGAACTGTGATCGGGGACGAACCTTGGTGCCACTACTACGAGCCTGAAACACGACGGCAAAGCTTACAGTGGAAACATTCGAATTTACCATGCCCAAAGAACGTAAAGGCCATCATTTCCGCTGGAAAGGTGTTGTTGACTTTTTTTTTCGATCGACAGGGTTCATTACTGATAGAATTCGCTAAATCTTGAGAGGCTATCAATTGTTTCCGATATTGTGAAACGCCAGAACGGCAACGTGTCGCAATCAAGAACGAACAACGTGGAAAATTGACGAATGGGGTCATCTTGTTGCACGACAATGCCTGTCCCCGCGTCGCTTATGTGGTTAATAGAAAACTGGCAAAGTTCTAGTGGGAAACGCTGCAACATCCGCCATACAGCTTAGACCTGTCACCTTGCGACTTCTACATTTTGGGGCAACCGAAAGAAACAGCTCAACGGAACCAGATACAGACTTTTTGAAGCAGCAACCCAAGGAGTTTTATAAGACGGGAATCACGCTACTCGTTAGTCAATAGGACAAATGTCTAAATTTTCACGAAGACTACTTTTCAATAAGGTACCCCGTTGTTGGCTCATTCATTTGACTTGCCCTCATATATCTTGCAGAACTCCTGCTTTTTATGCGTGCTCTCTTTCGCGACTATAACTTCGGTGCAATTACTCACAATACACGACAAGGGACAGCTACTCCTGCGTAATACAGTAGAACAAACGACAGCGTCATTGAGATTTTTCACTGGCCGTTGCATATATACAAAAATGTAAGCACGGTTCTTGAATGACAAAGTTTCATTAACACATTTGTCCTCAACTTGTTCAGTTCATTGCCTTTTAATTTTTCATATCAGTGGCATGCACTGCTTTCCTGGTTTCGAACTGATTTAGTTCTAAAGTTCGTGTGCAACTACTCCTGCGTAATACAGTAGAACAAACGACAGCGTCATTGAGATTTTTCACTGGCCGTTGCATATATACAAAAATGTAAGCACGGTTCTTGAATGAGAAAGTTTCATTAACACATTTGTCCTCAACTTGTTCAGTTCATTGCCTTTTAATTTTTCATATCAGTGGCATGCACTGCTTTCCTGGTTTCGAACTGATTTAGTTCTAAAGTTCGTGTGATATTTTATTTACTTAATAAATAGACAAAAAACATAGAAGCATTGACGTCAGTTATGTTGGGCACAATTTTTGGCACATACGAGCGTAATATTTTATGAAAAAATACATATTTTACTTGTATTTACAGTGCGTAGCTTTCAAGAATTCGTTTGCAGCATCTTTGGGAATGACAATGCAGTTATTATTCATGTATTTGATCCCTCGATAAATTGTTTAAGAAGAAGCTTTAGCTCGGGCCCAATTCGACGCGGCCTATTCAAATACTTGTAAAACGCAGAAACGCTTTTCTGAGATAATCCTGCTAATGGCTTTTATTGAAATTGGTTGCATTTGAGAGAGAAAGCTATATCTTAGTGTATAACTTCGATTTAGGGCCTGAATTTTGTTTAAAACATTTTGAAAAATTCGAAAGTTCGAAAAAATAGAAGCACGACGTTTACAAATTATTAGCTATACATGAAGAACAGATATTTTGGTTCTGTAAACGGCATTTATTATAACAGTCAAGGCGGACAAGTTTGCTGTGTCAATTTGTATCTTACGTGAATTGGTTACGTTGTGTACAGGGGTTCTGCAAAAGACGTATTTCCACAATACTAAATTTTTTTGAGATTCATGTGTAACATATCTATTTTGTCCACTGTAGATGTACTATTAGATGCAATTCACAGAATTGTGATATAATTTTTCATTGTTGAGTCACTGAGTTTTTAACTTGATAGTTCCGTTTTCTGAAAATTTTCAATTTTGGCCAATATTTAATAAATAATTGACCACCTAAATGACAAATTCGAAACCAGTAGTCACTAGATTGTAAGTTTTTCTTTCAAATGCAACAAACCTCATCAAATTTGGTGCAGTGGTTGCCGAGAAAAACGAATTCTTCTTTTATATGTGTTTAGATAGGAGGGCCCGAGCTAAAGCTTCCTCTTAAGGAGGAGGCGGAGCTGCAACGTGCAGCTATATATATATATATATATATATATATATATATATATATATATATATATATATATATATATATATATATATATATATATATATATATATATATATATATATATAGGGCCAGTGGCGTAGCCCCCCCCGAACAAAATTTCTGGCTACGCCACTGATTATGACATTAGTCGGGCAGCGGACTCAGGCGAGCGTCTCAGTGCGCGTTTTCCGAACATCGCAGACCGGGCGCCGTAGCAGAAATCTTCCTCGCGTCCGTGCTTGCTGCATACCCGAGTTGTAGCCGATGACTGTTTGACGGTTTTATGTTTCGCGAGCCAAGCTTCGCGCAGCTTCTTGTCCTGCGGCTACGTGTGAATAAGGCTGACACCGGGCTCCGCTGCGTACGTACGGCACTGCTGCACCGAGCAGTAGCCTACCATGTTGCGCGCCTTCAAAGGCAGCCACTACCTACAGTAGTGCTTTCAAGCGTTGTGCAGGAGACACTCGAAGCGGGAAAATTTCGCCACTAAATGAGGACCGCAGCGTACGAGGGAATTTAAACTCGTTTTCAGCTCGCTTCGGCGCGCCTGAAGCAGCCGGCGCGGCCGCTATGCCCACGTGATCCCTGCTAGCACGTCACGCCGACGGTGGCGCCAGCTTTTCCAGTGGTGGAGCTCGAGGCCAATACCGGCAGCGTTGGACGATAATTACGAGTGATGGCCTTCTGTGTACTTGCGTCTGATTGTCACTATTCTAACAAAAGACCATCACCGAAATGTCGTCCTGTGGATACCAGTGATCTCTGCCGGTCACACTCAGGCATGCAGGGCCGCAAATTATTGCTTCGCTCATGTTGGTATACCATGCTATACGTGAGGTTTCCTGTTGTCAGATTATAGTTACGCTTGAAATTTTGCTGTTCGCCTGAAATTGTTCCCGTTCGTACGCAACGATAAATACTTCAAACAGCGCCGCGCCGGATCGCCCAAGCCAGAAAGGAGGAAAAAGCTCGTCGAGCGCCCTTTCCCCCTTGCCTGATGAAAAGGTCTATACGCTGGCAGCTTTGGACGATAATTACGAGCGATGGCCTTCAATGTACTTGCGTCTGAGTGTCACAATTCTAACAAAAGACCATCACCGAAATGTCGTCCTGTGGATGCCAGGGATCTCTGCCTGTCACACTCAGGCATGCAGGGCCGTAAATTATTGCTTCGCTCATGTTGGTATACCATGCTATACGTGAGGTTTCCTGTTGTCAGATTATAGTTACGCTTGAAATTTTGCTGTTCGCCAATTAAAGCTGAAATGGTTCCTTTAGTACACAACGATAAAAACACTTGATTACTTTTCCGCGAAGATTCACTCGAAAAAACAATGAGTTGCCCTGTCAGTCTTTGGAAGCTGTGAACTTCTTTCTTCCTTCGCCTCTTTCAATCCCATTGCCACATTCCCCAGTGCAGGGTAGCCTACCGGGCTTAGCCTGGCTAACCCGCCTGCCTTTCCCTTATGACTTCTCTCTCTCTCTCTCTCTCTCTCTCTGTTTAGAAAACAGACCGTTTATAATAACTTTGGTCATAGATTTCCTTTTTCTTCAATTTTATTTTTCGTAGCGGAAAAGTGAGGGAAGACGAATGCAAGCATGAAGCAAATAGACATCACACGAGATCGATGCGATGATTGGAATACTTCGTTAAAGCCGGCATAAGCAAGTATGCTAGCGCGGCCGGGACCTCGCGCCGAACAGGGACGGGCACAGGCGCGCATGGGAGGGAGGACTCGGCGTGCGTGCGATAGGGCGCCACACGTTGTATATAGCCGCGCCGCAGAACGAGGCGTCGCTGCACCGACATCCATTGATTAGCGACAAGCGCGGACATAGCGGCGATGCCAACGAGGAAAGAAGGGACTCCTCTTCTGTCACTTGCGCGCAGCGAGCACAGTGACAGCCACCCGCTTCCGTCGGGGCCTTCTGTCGCCACCCGACCGAGTGCACGGCTGGAATGCCGCTGCAGAGGGGTGTGTACCTGTGCAGCCTCGACTTTAGCAGCAGCCACACGAAGGAGCCAGAAAGAGAAGTAACAACTAGAAGACGGCGTTTGTCGGCGCGTCTTGACAGCCCGCTGCGGATCGGGCGGCAGCGGAGAGGACAGCCGATGCTGGCAGGCCCAGCGCACGCGCGCGCGTGCGGCCGCCACATGACGTGGTCGTCGCCATTAGCATTCTGGTTCGCGGGGCCCGCGGACGTCCGGGGCTGCGTGCCGCACGGGTCATGGTCGCGCTATGCGCCGGCAGCGCGCGCGCGCGCCACTCGCCGGCGCCGCGGGCACCAGCGGTGGGCCCAATGCGTTGCGGCGAAGAAAACAGCTCGGGGTCGAGAAAAGGCCGCAGTGCTCGCTTAATCCCCCGTCGCCGCCGATTTTTGGCATGGGGGCCTTGCACCGGGACCATTTTCTGCATACTTCCTGCACTCCGGGCAGTGAAGTTACCCATGCATATAGGCGGAAACAGTAGTGTAGCGGGAACCCCGTGCTCTTGGGTGCAAACAGCTCGCGTGACACAGAGCCGCATCCTATAGACTTCTTCCTGCACTCGGCGGCTTCGATCCCCCAAAGGGCGAGGTGTCTTTTCGACTGAAATCATAGTGCCGTGCCATCCCAAGGAGATTGCAACGGCACGCAAGGTGAATGCGCTGCGCTTTATGTCGAACCCACTAATTTCACTGCAGAACTGCGAGTGGAAGCTGCACGCGACGTATATGCACTGCGATATGCTTTACAGCATTTAGCAGTGAAACCTCAGCAGTCATGGAGGCATTACAGAATCAGGGTGTAGAGGAGCCGTATGTAAAAATACTGAAAGATATCTATAGCGGCTCCACAGCCACCGTATAGTCTTCCATAAAGAAAGGAACAAAATCCCTATAAAGAAGGGCGTCAGGCAGGGAGATACCATCTCTCCAATGCTATTCACAGCATGTTTACAGGAGGTATTCAGAGACCTGGAGTGGGAAGAATTGGGGATAAGAGCTAATGGAGAATACCTTAGTAATTTGCGATTCGCTGATGATATTGCCTTGCTTAGGAACTCAGGGGACCTATTACAACGCATGCTTACTGACCTGGAGACCCAAAGCAGAAGGGTGGGTCTAAAAATTAATCTGCAGAAAACTAAAGTAATGTTTAACAGTCTCGGAAGAGAACAGCAGTTTACGATAGGTAGCGAGGCACTGGAAGTGGTAAGGAAATACATCTACTTAGGGCAGGTAGTGACCGCGGATCCGCATCATGAGACGGAAATAATCAGAAGAATAAAAGTGGGCTGGGGTGTGTTTGGCAGACATTCTCAGATCATGAACAGCAGGTTGCCATTATCCCTCAAAAGAAAAGTGTATAACAGCTGTGTCTTACCAATACTCACCTACGGCCGGGGCAGATACCTGGAGACTTACGAAAAGCGTTCTACTTAAATTGAGGACTACGCAACGAGCTATGGAAAGAAGAATGATGGGTTTAACGTTAAGGGGGGATAAGAAGAGAGCAGCAGATTGGATGAGGGAACAAACGCGAGGTAATGACACCTTAGTTCAACTCAAGAAAAAGAGATGGGCATGGGGAGGACATGTAATGAGGAGGGAAGATAACCGATGGTCATCAAGGGTTACGGACTGGCTTCCAAGAGAAGGGAAGCGTAGCAGGGGGCGGCAGAAAGTTACGTGGGCGGATGAGATTAAGAAGTTTGCAGGGACAGCATGGCCATAATTAGTACATGACTGGGGTAGTCGGAGAAGTAGGGGAAAGGCCTTTGCCCAGCAGTGGGTGTAACCATGATGACGATGATGATGATGATGATGATGATGATGATGATATGCTTTACAGGCTCCTTGTGTGACGCAACTCTCTACGCAATGTGTATGCCATGGCACACGCCTTGTGTATAGTACACACCACAAGGGCAACGGTGTTGTGCCATTACCACAAGCCCGGATTCCGAATCTGCAAGATGCAGAATCTATCCTGCGAGCGCCCTAATTCTCCCTTCACAAGTCAAGATGCTGAGCCGTCAGGCAGCGGGTCCTGCGGGAGAAGCGGAGAAGCCTCGGCGAGCCGCAAGTTTGGACGTGTCGGCGTGTGCCAGACAGCCCGGCGCCGCACCTCCCTTTGCCTGGAGGTCACCGCGCGCGCGAACTTTGAACCGGGTGGCCAGCGCGGTCGCTGGTTGGACCCCTCGGACGACCGTCGTGTGCTGACTTTGTATTGGGCCGTTTGAGTGACAATGGTCCTCGGGGATTATAAAAGCAGCGACACGCCGCTCGAAAACAGGATCTGCCGACCCCACCGGGAGAGAGTGTCGCTCCCGACTGGGGTGAGATGTGTAACGCGTTTTCGCCGGACGTCGTCGTGCGAGAACAGTCGCGTTTGTTGTGAGCACTCGGCCCCAGTGCCGACCCGTTCATGTCCTGTATGATAACCTGTATATAATGTATAAAGTCCCTTTTGTTATTCTCATCGACGCCAGGCTCGGAGTCTTCGCTACCAACGCTCTGTCACGAAACGGGTGACGAGCGCTACGGGACCACAAAGCCGTATTCGTGGTGCAGCGGTGGAAGTTCGTAACACTGGTGGCAGCGGTGGGATTGCAGGCCTTCTTCACGGCCTTACCGCTGGGCTGGGGAGGCATCGCGGCGGTGTCAGTAGCCGAGCAAACAAGATCGGAATACGCGATCAACTTCCACCCTTTGTCGTCGGAGAGGATATGGCCAAATACCTCGTGAAATTTGAGCACGTGTGTGAACGGAATAGCATTGAGCGATCCCTTTGGGCACAGAATCTGTTAGCGTTGCTTCCTGGGGAGGCATCAGACGTAATAACTTGCTTATCGAAAGAGGCGTTTGAGAGCTACAGTGATGTGAAGGAAGCGCTACTGCGGAAGTACAAATTGTCGCCCGAAGCTTTCCGGCAGAGGTTCCGGTATGCAAAAAAGGGTAAGGAGTCGAATGTTGACTTCGCGTTTCGTCTAAAAGCCGACCTGGTGGAATGGCTGAAGGGCGAAGAGGTTTACGACGACCGCGACAAAATTGTCGAATGCATCGCGTTGGAGCAGTTCTACCGTTGCATTGATGAGGATGTCCGGCTCTGGCTGCAAGATAGGCTAAAAGAGGTTATGCTAAACAAGGCAGCAGAGTTAGCGGAAGAATATTACACCCGCCGCAGCTTGCACAGCAAGGCAGTGCGCGTAGAAAAAGCTGATAGAAGAGATGGGTTTTACGGGAAGCCCGACGAACGGAAGGAAATCACGCGTCGCGAGTTTCGGGACGACGAGTCCCTTCCCAAAGAAACTGTAAGGGAAGGACAGAATGCATCTCAGAATGATGACGATAGTCCGAAACAGCGAAACGAAATGACGCGTTCTTTTGAAAAACGGAAACCGTTAACCTGCTACAATTGCAAAAAGCAAGGGCACATCGCTGCAAGCTGCCCAGAGAGAACTGCTTTTGCAACGATACAGGAAACCCACAAGAACATACGTCTATTGGAGCCCTATGTGCAGGAAATTAAGGTAAACGGCAAGAAGTGCCGAGCACTGCGGGACTCTGCAGCAACTATGGACGTTGTTCACCCGTCTTTCGTCTCCTCGAGTGATTTTACGGGAGAGTGCGTTAGGATACGGCAAGTGGCCGAGAAGGAGAGTGTCTGTTTACCGATCGCAACGGTTATCATTGAAGGAGAGTTTGGGAAACTTAACACCGAAGCCGCTGTGTCAGCCGCCCTCCCGGAGCAATTTTCCTACCTCTTCTCAAATAGCTCGGAGCAGCTGCTGAGGGATCAGGGCAAATCATTCTTTGCCGACGTGGCGTACATGGTCCCCACGCGATCCAAAGCGCGCCCGCTGTCGAGGGAACTTGGCTTAGCGTCGGTGAGCGAAAGGCGGTGCGGCACACGGACTGATCAAGGTAACTTGAGTGGCGAGCAGTCACGGGAGAGGCAGAGCTCAGACGCTGGCCTAGACGAGCGGGTCCTGGAAGTGAGTGGGAGTGACGCGTGCAGTGCTAGCCGCGATAGAGACGCGACGCCGCAATTAGGCGACGCGGGCTCCACACTCGCTCCGGTTTCCGCCAGCTGGCAGGAGCAGGCTGCAGTTGAAAGGGAAACTCGGATTCGCGAACAACAGGAAGATTGTTCACTAGCCGATCTGAGGAAGAGCGTCAAACGAGGAGTGAAAAAAAAGGAGGTTTCATTTGGCAAGGAATCTGGCTTATTGTACCGCCGCTACACGGATAAGCAGGGTCGCAAATATAAGCAGCTTCGGATTCCGCGAAAATATCGCCGGGAAAAATGAATGACCTCATTTGCTTCCTCAGAAGTATGTTTTCGGTCCAAGTGATTTCAAGGGGACCATTCCATTTGTAATTATTATTGCTGATTAATAATTGTTTCTATTTTGTTGTGTTGTTGATTTGAAAACTGATTGTTTGAGCCTTGTGTGCTAGATCGTACACCTGCCTCTTGTTGCAGCGGGAGCAAAAAGAGGGATAGCGATTTAGTTAGGTTGATTTGGATTATGGCCTTGTCTGGTGTTTGACGGGAGACAGAGGGCACTTGTTCGTGTTGGGTGTTGCCTTTTGCCGGTCGGTTTTGCAAGCTGCAGAACGACCAAGCGGGACCAGTGGCGAGAAGCAAGGTCTTAGGAACGACCCGAGCGGAGCTGGTCAAGGTGCCTTGGCGACGACGTGGTGAGCAGAGCTCCTGTCCTGGCGAGTCGGACCTGGGCACGTGAAGTTACCTGGCGTCCCGACACTGGACGTGAACTTGGACGAGCCTGACGAACGTGCGCGCCTGGCATCCGAGCCACGTGGAGGCAGCTCGTCTTCCCGGCGCCTTATCTGAGGGCGGGGATGCTGTTGTGCCATTACCACAAGCCCGGATTCCGAATCTGCAAGATGCAGAATCTATCCTGCGAGCGCCCTAATTCTCCCTTCACAAGTCAAGATGCTGAGCCGTCAGGCAGCGGGTCCTGCGGGAGAAGCGGAGAAGCCTCGGCGAGCCGCAAGTTTGGACGTGTCGGCGTGTGCCAGACAGCCCGGCGCCGCACCTCCCTTTGCCTGGAGGTCACCGCGCGCGCGAACTTTGAACCGGGTGGCCAGCGCGGTCGCTGGTTGGACCCCTCGGACGACCGTCGTGTGCTGACTTTGTATTGGGCCGTTTGAGTGACAATGGTCCTCGGGGATTATAAAAGCAGCGACACGCCGCTCGAAAACAGGATCTGCCGACCCCACCGGGAGAGAGTGTCGCTCCCGACTGGGGTGAGATGTGTAACGCGTTTTCGCCGGACGTCGTCGTGCGAGAACAGTCGCGTTTGTTGTGAGCACTCGGCCCCAGTGCCGACCCGTTCATGTCCTGTATGATAACCTGTATATAATGTATAAAGTCCCTTTTGTTATTCTCATCGACGCCAGGCTCGGAGTCTTCGCTACCAACGCTCTGTCACGAAACGGGTGACGAGCGCTACGGGACCACAAAGCCGTATTCGTGGTGCAGCGGTGGAAGTTCGTAACAACGGGCAGCATCGCCGTTGTCAGCTCTTCTCGCCGGCGCGCCGCAACTCGAGCTCGCTCGGCGTTGCGCTCTGCGGCGCAAGTGGATCAAGCGCCGGCTGCTGCTCAGCTGTGGCTCCAATTGAAACAGGCACCCGCGCCTTAGGTCGCACACGTGGTGACAAAACCATTCTCGTCCGTCGCGCCCAGGTGGAGACAAGGCCAGCCGCCGGCGGCTCCCTCCCCCGCAGTAGAGGCGGCCTCGTTGGGCTCAGACTAGGCGTCCTGGCAGCAGAGAACTGTCCGCCCTCTCGGCCCAACGAAAATAAGCCGCGCGCCACCTACGTGAGGCGAAAACGAGGGGGGGGGGGGGGCGGCCTCGCGCGCCCCTGGGCGATTCTCTACACCTCAAGCCGTTCAATTTTTCCCTTCGGTGATGCCTTCTCGATTGCGGTTCGTTCACGGGAATATGTGTTCGATACACTCGTATGCCTTCGTCGTGTATCCGTGACGAGCACTGTGCATATCGTTTCATTTTTCATCATATCCCTCTGCAGTAGCATGCTAGGCATGCCGCCGGGCCAATCTCTCCGGGATTCATTAAAGAGCCTCTCCTTTTTTTTCCCCTGGAGTTGACCTTGCGTTTCAATCATGGTACACAGAAACAGAAAAAAGTTTAGTTATATCGGAGGAGTTTAGCCCAGTGACCACCCCAGCTGGCATGTGACTGCAGGTGAGATGGTGAGGGATGAAAGAAAGCGAGTGAAGCACAAAAATAAACGCAAAAACAGAAATAATACAGAGAGAGAGAGAGAGAGAGGGAGCAAAGCACGCATGCACACTAACGCACCACACTGAGACAACATTTATTTACAGAGTCTCATTGGAGGCCTGTATCCCGCAGGAATGCTATAAGCGCTGTACGGGAGTGGAGTTAATTGAGACTTCGAACTTAGCCGCGGTCCAACAACGTCCCGCTGCTCAAGTACGTCGCGTGTCATGTCGCGGGCCACAGTATCTACAATGGCGAAAAGAAAGTGCCACGTAAAGACGCACCCTTGATCTCTTTGATAGAATTAAAGTCACTGATTAACACTCAAATAACATGAACGGAGTTTCGTCCTATCAGTGAATGGAACCGTCGAGTTATGTGCAATGCGCCTTCGAGGTAAGACATATCCGATGCCTGCTGTATTGCTGCAAGGCCAGGAAATTAGTTTAGATTACACTTATAACTGGGTGTGGGGCCGATGGGGCAAATGGAAAGGCTGGAAGCATGTGCTTCCTGCTACGCCTATATATATATATATATATATATATATATATATATATATATATATATATATATATATATATATATATATATATATATATATATATATATATATATATATATATATATATATATATATATACAATAGAATTTATTGACAGGAAAGACAGAGAGGTCGACCTGAGCTAGTGCGCTCTAGTCTGCTACTCTGCACTGGGGAAGAGGGAAGGGGAGTGAAAGTACTGGGATGGATGAGGATGATAAGAGAAGTGGTGAGTGCTTATGTACATGAGACAGTTGTCTTGCTAGAGCCGCTTCAACAATTCTTTTGTTGCACGCATTGAAATTGCAGTGTCAGGCCATGGGCCGAGGGTAGCTTCCTCCGACAGTGGTTGCCTGCCAACGCTGGATAGGAAGCTGTCTAACATCCTTCGCTCCAGCATATATGCTGAGCAGTCGCACAGTAGGTGTTGCAGTGTTTCAGGCGTCTGGCAGTGATCACAATCAGGGCTGTTCGATTGGCCGATGAGGTGTGCGTAGCGACGGGTGAAAGCAACGCCGAGCCGAATCCTGTGTAGCAATAATGTTTTGCTCCGTGTAAGCTTCGGGGGCAAACAGAATTTGCCGTCTGGGTCAATCATATGTAGACTTCTGTGAATGTTATCAGAGTGGGCTCTGTAAGCCTTTGTAAGGTCCTGCATGAGTGCCTTGATCATGCAGTTGGTGTCAGGTCGCGAGTAGGCAATCCGTACTTCATCAGAGGAAGAGGAGGCCGATCTTGCCTCACTGTCAGAAAGTTCATTGCCAAAAACATCACAATGGCTAGGCACCCATTGAAAGGTGATCACGTGGTCACTTAACTCGGCACTGTGATGAAGTTCGACGATTTAGAGCACGAGCAGGTAGTATGGTCCTTTCCTTAAAAAACATTTTAGGGATCGCACAATATCGTCCATTTATGAGGTGTCTGCGTTCTCATAAAACGGCTGCGGAACTTGCGGGAATACGGGAGGCTACTACACCTAATTTCTATGCTGGCTATGGAAAATAATGTTGGTGGACTTACAAAAAAGAAAAACAAAAGAAACAAATAGTAGAACACAGGCTCAAGCGCGAGGTCGATTACCTGTTTCTGTTTGCTTTTATTTGATTTGTCATTTTTCGAGGGCAAAACCGGAAGTTCGAATCGATTTCGATTGAGTAGGGCCAGAATCATGCGTTGAGGATATTGCAAACCAACCGACATGTTGAAAGTTTTCTAAATTAAGTGGAAAATAAGCGATATTAAGCAAGAGTCGATGGTTGACCGTGTGTCCCAGCTATATACGTTAGCAAAGCGGCTTAACAAAAAAATAAATAAAGAAAAGAAAGAAAGAAGCACGGGGGCAAGGTATACAATATAAAACCTATGGTATTCGGTCGTCAGAGGTCGACCGAACGCCGTAGGTCGTCGGATCGTATTTTGCACGGTGTTCTTAAATACTTTTCATTCTTCTTTATTTTTTTTTTAAATTGTTATTTCGTTGAACAGCTTGGCTAACGTTAGCTGGAACACCCTGTATATTGTCCGCGGTGGTGATTCACTACACCGTAATTCGATGTTCCAGGTCTACGGATTTCATTTATTGGCTCCGTCATTCCGTGATACTGCAGTATGTATGATCTGATTCGGCCGGGGCGTCATTCGCCCTGTGCCGTCATCGTCACGGTACCGCGGCGTCCGTCAAGAGAGAATGATTTCCTCGCCGGTTTCTCCTCAAGAATTAACGGGGATCCGGCGGCGTTATGAGCATTGGCCAACGTCGCCGGATTCCTGTTTTTTTTTTCATTTATTTTTATGCTCATTTTATTTTTGTAGGCGATGCCTGCGAGGAAACACCCTTTCCTGACGGACGCCGGCTGCGTGACGGTGACTGGACAGGGCGGATGACGCCTGTGTGAATCAGGCCTGACAAGGAATTCTTTCCGGTGGGACTAGCATCACAAATGTTGCCAAATTACCAGCTTTCATTGGATTTGTGCCTGGTCATGAGTGGCCGGCACGTGAATAATGAAGACAACTGTCACATTAGAGGGAGTGTACAGAGTGCTGTTGCGTCTCGCAGCATAGGGGGGATACTGTAGCTGGGGGCATTGAAAAAGAGCTTAGAGAGAGAGAGAGATAAACGGTATGGGAATGGCAGGGAGGTTAAGCGGATGAGATTCTGGTTTGCTGCCCTACACTGGGAGAAGGGGAAATGAAAAACGGAAAGACAGCGGAAAGAAAAAGCAAGGAAATCAAAGAAAAATGTAGAGAAGGTAGGCCACTCCGATAGGCCACTCGAACGTAAAAATTTGAAGAATGCCTTCACTGTCTTGTGGTGTGACGAGTGTAAAGGTCGGCGTTCCAGCACTGTCTGCTCCGACAACGGCCGGTCGTCAAGACGCGCCAGCGCGGTCCCGAGTGACTGCCTGTGTGCGCTGTATCGAGAACAATGACATAGAACGTGTTCGATAGTTTCCTCGTCGCCGCAGTGGTCACACGCAGCACTATCCTCTCACCCGATGCGGAAAGCAAACGACTTCGTAAATGCGACGCGAAACCACAACCGGTAAAGTACCGTTGTCTCGGGTCGGGATAGTCCAGGTGGGGGCTGAAGTTGCAGACAACCAGTCGATGTAGACGTGTGTGCTGGAAACTAGGTATGTTCCACAACGATTGTAAGGCATCATATGCAAGCACTCGAAGTTGCGCTGCATGCTGCATCTGTTCTTGACATTCGGAATGGCTCCTGCACGCCGTCTTCATGAGCAGATCGAGCAGCTTCATCGGCCGCAACTTAAAACTGCGTGTGTACATAATAGAGCGAGTTTTTTGCGAATGAATTGTAAACAAGGAAGCGTGCAGTCACAAATTGCGCTATACCGAGACGAATTATATAGATTAAAGTTTGAGAAAAAAAATGAGCAAAATTATAACAAATGAATAAAGACGAACTTTGCCTATATCAGGGAGTCCGAATTCGCGAAAAGAGGATTTGTTAATCTGCGAAATGCTCGGATTTAGAAGCTCCTTCGTCTCCTTTAACCTTGTCCCTTTGTCCCTCTCTTGAGAACCCGCCGTGGTTGCTCAGTGGCTATTCTGTTAGGCTGCTGAGCACGAGGTCGCAGGATCGAATCCCAGCCACGGCGGCCGCATTTCGATAGGGGCGAGATGCGAAAACACCCGTGTGCTTAGATTTAGGTGCACGTTAAAGAACCCCAGTTGGTCGAAATTTCCGGAATCCTCCACTACGGCGTGCCTCATAATGAGGAAGTGGTTTTGGCATGTAAAACCCCATAATTTTTCTCTCTTGAGAAGAAGAAAAAGCAAAAAAAAGGTGTCGTCAAGCCATAAAGAACGAGAAAGAATCGTAATGACCGATGGCCAGCATAAACAGAGTTTGACTCTCTGTAAAGGTCAGGATGAACTTCGGAAGCCGACTGCATTCAGTGGCCATTTCGGCAAAATGTATATGGTCTCTCTTTCCTCCTTTCTCAATTTTTTGCGCTCCTCTCATTCGAGCCGCGGGTCCCAGCTTTTCTGTCGACGAAGCGGACGTGCAGAGCCCCGCGCGCTCCACCAGTGTGTCACTTGCTGTTCCTCCCCACGGCTCTCTCGTCGGGAGCCGCGTCCGAAAGTCGTCCGCTCGCCCCTGGGCCATCCAGCGCGTCCCACCACTCGCGGCCGAGCAGGTAACGCAGGGCCGCCTCCTCCGTCGGCCAAGCTCGACCGCTGACGATGTCGGCGCGCGCGGCCAAGGGAGCGTGACGATTTCTGCGACGACGGGAGGTGCAGCGAGAGGGAACCCTCGCTGGACGCCGACGCTGCAGTTCGCGGATCCACGCGAGCACACAACTCCGAGGTTCGAGCCTCGGGCTCGAGAGCGAGGAGGCGCCCGGAGATGCGTCTGAAATAGCAGCGCGCGCTCGGCGTCTTCCTCTCCCTCCCCGGCGGCACACACTTGGCCCCGCAGTCCAGGATCGGGTTACGGGGCTCCTCCCGCGACGGGCGTCGGGACGACACCCCCGTGCGCGTCGCCATTGTTCGCTTCCCCTGCAGCAGCACGAGCGGGCCACGCGACGGCTGCTGTAGCGCACGTGCACGGCCCGCCGCCGCTGGTCCGCTGCATAAACACGCGTCGCGGCCGCGCGCGCGGCGGTGGGCGCGCCAGCGAGTCGGCGCGTCGACTCAGCGCGCGCCGTTGCGGGCTTTCTCCTTTTTTGCGTAGACCGTGGGAAAAAATTCAAATAATAGGGGGAAAAAAAGAAAAAGACGCGGAAGTCTTTCCCCAACTTCGTGGGCACCACAGCTCTCCGAGCGCCGTATATGAGATAACACGCAGTCCCCGCACACGCTCGAATTCGTACAAACGCGCGCTGTTCGCGTTGCAAGCGCAGGACGAAGCCCGTGTTCCAAGCAGACACCGACGTTTTAGGGGGCGGTACCGTGCAGCATTTGGCACGTGCGGCAAAACGTAACTTACTGTACCGGAAACAAATAACCGGTCAAAGCCTGCTCGTGTTTCATACACGTGTGGACGAATGTATAGCCGTGCTACCGGGCTGCTATAGCTTCTAGAGCACCGTGTAAGATACTCGAATTTTAACGCCGACCCTTTTCATCGCCAAGCCAAGAATTATACCTGGATGCAATCAGTAAGTTGGAAGAGGAATTTTTTTTTTTCCTCTGGTGTGCTCGGACTGCATGCACGTGATTTCTCCTAGCACTCCAAGACAAGAGACAAACAAGGCATAACCGGTTGTCTTCTGCGATACTAGACGAGTCATTTGATATGACCCACGTGCCTTATAAGCTGTCGTGCCTTGTATATTCAAGAAGAATAAATTTTTGGGCTCGTTGGTCTTGCGCTGCTGATGAGGCAAATTATCGCAGCAAGAAGACAACGCACACAGAAAAGGAAGGCAACGATAAGCGCTTGTCTGTGTCTTACCTCGTTGCGTAGGTTGTCTTTTTGTTGCGCTAGTTTTGCTCAACAGTCGAAAGCAGCAGCACCCTGCGATAATCTGGGTCTCAAAAAAATGATAATGTCACTGTCGCTGTCATGAAATGCTGGGTTCTATTGGCGAAGCTTCTCCATATGTGAGAATGATTCCTCATTGTCCGGTGTTCGAGCACCTGCGCCACTGGCGACAGCGGTCGGCGTGATAGCGGAACGATCGGCATTTCCATAGGTTTTGCGAATACTGCCATCGATTATTCGCAGCACGCTTCGGTCAGCGCAGTGTAGCGCAACTGGGTAAAAAGGAAAAAGAGCGCAATATTTGCATAATCATTCTCACACATATGCCTCTTTTCAGGCCTTCTGGGCATAGTACTATCATTTATCCCAAATCGCTAAAGAAAAAAGAGAAAAGAAAAGGACAAGCACAGGTCTGCATGCAGTGCAATAAAACGTACAGTACAAAGAAAACACGCCGTCGTCATTGGAATCCTTCTCGCGCTTCTTTTTTTTTTTTGGCAGTAACTTCGATGTTCGCATGTCTTTGCATTTTAAGCGATCTTTCGCGGAACGTACCCGTTTTTCTGTCGGCCTTTGATTTGCTTTCGCTCACCTGTTGGCATAGCAAAACGTGCTTCATCAGGGCCGGAATCGCAGCACATGGAAGGCCCGCATTATTCGGTCAGTATAGCAACGTACAACCGCGCACTAGTTCCTTTTTTTTTTCTACCGATTCATCTGCGAACATGCCATGCGCTGCCGTTCACACAGACTTCCTGATATAAAACACTGGCTTTATGCACCTTCCTTCAGTTCCCTATTAGACTTCTTGCACGAAACAAATCTGTTTGTGTAGTTACGTATACCTAAAGTTGTGCATACCGCTGTGTACCTAAAGGCAAGCTTCTAGAGAGAAAAAAGAAGCACATCAATGGCATGCTCTTGCGCATCGCGAAGCAGAAAGAGACAACACACACACACACATAGAGATAGAGAGAGAGAGAGAGACGCGCGCGCGTGCTAGTCGTCAGCAGTTCGCAAGATCGCCAGCCACTTATGATGTTGGACATATCGGCGAAGGCCGTGAGTCAATGAGAAGGAGCACTTACGAACGATAAGCCTTGTGAATAGCTCCGGCGGACGCTAGAGAGCATTTGCGGGGCTGCTTTAAGTTTGAGAGTGATGTAAGGAGGAACATACATCGCACTCTGAACATCAAGGACTCTTCAGGGACCGTATTCACAAAAGCCGGCCCGAGTTCATTGGCCAGTTTTGTTTGATAATAATACATTCGATACCACGACTGGCAGGTGCCTGGTCTTAAAAAGGGCTCTAACGTTACAATGCTTTTGCTCCCCTCCCCTCGCGTAGGGTAACTAATCAGTCGCTTTTCTGGTTGAGATCGATGCCTTCTCTAGCTCCTTCATTTCTCTTTCCCTCTCTCTTGAGAATGCTGCCTCTGACCCAACATTTGTATAATATGGAAAAAGCCGTTAGAAAGAAAAAAAAAACATTGAACCAACAAAGAAAAACGTGCTATCGTAAAGCGTTGCCGGCAAGGCCTCTCTTGCCTTGTCTATGATCGCGGAATCTCCATGCACACGATGTCGCATAAATAAGTGCTAACTCTACGTAATGAAGACACCGGCGACCAGAAACCATAGTTCGGATTGACGAATCCGCTTTTACGCAATGTCTGTTTGCGAGAACTACGCCGGCCAAGCAGCTCGCAATAAGCAACGGCATCGTAGCGAAGGTGCAGGCGAATACCGAGCACGTCTTATGAACCACGCTATAAAAGCTTTGTAAATCCGCAATTCCCCGAGTCTCGCGAAATTTCTCTTAATAGCGGCAGCTAAACGATTCAGGTTATGGTCCCTCTATCCACGCGTCATTTGTCTTTCGTTGTCACCTGTTCGTGTCACGTGTAGTCGTTTCTTATCGTTGCTTTACGCAATAGAATATACTTGTGCATCTGGGACTGGAAGGCGAGTGGGCATCATTACCGCCACTAGGCAGTATGTGTCCTGTGTTTTATTTATTTATTTATTTATTTATTTACTTATTTATTTACTTTAAATATAAGTTGCCAAAGGCTACCTTTGCCTGATGGGGGCGTTGCGAGTGGATCACTTGCGCGCCACTCATGTATACAGCCGCGTGGCTCCACCGAAAGCTATATATGTATACATTGCGAATTGTGGCCGCCTCTGTTTCTTTCTTCCACGTCCAACGCTACTGACACTAGTAACGTGTGTGGACGACCACTTCTTTCCACGCGAGTACAGCGCGTGTCAGCGCGGGGCCTTCGATGGTTACAGGATGACGGGTGAGTATTCAGCTACGCGCTTGTCACCTAGTGGCGGCAGCTGTGAAATAGCGGGGCACTGTCCTTCGTACATGCTAAGTATCGCAAATCCCGAGCGAAGCGGTAGATATATTCCCGTGCATAATCTCGTGCGATCCCTCGTAGATAATAATGACTGTTGCTTTCAATACTTTTCAATTTAACCCGGAGGCAATTAGGCCAAATTATAACGCGACAGCGTTAAGGGCCCCGTATGGCAGAAAATCTGGCGTCGGCGTACCGCGTCCCGCGTCAAGCGGGACGTGGGACGCGGGTTCGCAATGACTTTTCGCGAAAAGTCATTCCGAACCACGCATACGCAACCACTCTTCTATCACCAAAGTTACTCATATATACCTTGTCTTTCATTCTTGGCAAAGTTATTCCTCGGAATTTTTAGAATGACAGCGCACAAATAAATCTCATTAAAAGAAGAAAAAAAAACAGCGCATAAACTTTATGTTAGATCTCCTCAGACTGAAAAAATGTTAGATCTCCTCAGACAAAGCTGGCCTTCGTGCATAGCGTTCGCCGCCAGCGTTTCCCAAAAATCATTACGGTTACATAAGCTGCAGTTGCCGGGAAGCGCGGAAAACAATCAGAAATCTTTGAATGCCTTCACGTTTCACTTTTAAAGGCGAAGGTTAAGTGTCCTCCATTTTTTTTTTAATCGCGTATATGAAGTGGGATGCATGCGAAACTGTATATGCATGCGGAACACGTTGGTAACATATACCAGTCGGTAATAATAAAAAAAACTTGAACAGCACTAATGTCTTTGAGCTGTCTTCGCATCTCAGGAGGAATACACAATACGTTGAGGCGTTATTGCATACAGTGGATGTCCACTCCTCCCCCTCCTTCCCCCTCGCGCACACTTTGGGCAGCCGCACCTGTCATGACGCAACATTGCGTAACCGGCGGGTTGACGGACCGGCGCGCGCGCCGCGTAATCGCGGCCTCGACGACGTGCGCGAGAGCCCGTGGTCGCGGTTCCTGTGACAGGAACCGGAGCGACGGCGGCTTTCCAGGCAAGTTTTCGCCGCGGGGGTGCTTTGACCCAGCGACCCGCGAGGAGGCCCCGCGGTTGCAGCGCGCGCGCGCGCTTCGGAACGCGGGTCCGGGCGCCAGGCACTTGGCAACCACCGAATGGGGTCGTCCAATCGCCGCGCGCCATCGCGAGCCACACACGCGCGGCACGTGCGCCGCGCGGCGCTTTCTGCAGTCGCGCCGTGCAGCGCGCTGAATGAACTGGAGCAACGGGCAAAGGCGTTCTGCTCGCGCCTCTCCTCCCGCGGGCCTCGTATTTGAATAGCGCCAGCTGCGCTTCTCGGGTCTGAACAGCGCGTCACGGGAACGCGTGACGTTGGGCCGGAAAAGCGCTGCGCGAGTGCTCGCGCGTTGTGTCAGCTGGCCGGCATTCGTCGCGCTGCCGCACTTCAGTCGGTCATGAAAGAATTAACGAGAGTTCGACTTTCCTAAACTTTTGTTTCTCTTCATTTCGAATTAATAATTTCGCTTCACAAGTCCATTTCATTATACTTCAACTCATTAATTCATTTCATTTCACTGTTTTGTTCATATGCGGAAGTTTCTTTTTGTTGGTGGTGTTTTTGTTTGTTTGTTTGTTTGTTTGTTTGTTTGTTGGTTTGTTGGTTGGTGACGATATGTACCGACATTCCACAATTTGCGTCTCACTCGATGCGATGGCGACATGGACCAGTGCCGCTTCGAAATTTACAGCCCTCTCGCTTGTGCCTCTTCTTTTGACTGTCGCAACCAAGCGATACAGACCGATGTATTTTTTCATTTTTTTTCGGTGTTTTGCACACACTTGTTGTTCACATGTTCACCTCGGTAAACCGCAACTGCAAATGAAGCTTCGCAGAAATGCCTAGAAAAAAGATCCTGCATGTGGAGCTCGACTATATGGCCGGACGAATATCCACTCTCAGCCGTATGTATCAAGTCTATGGTGTAGACTCGCGCTATTTGATCAGCGCTTTCATCACACTGGTTATAAGGCTTCCGGACTTGTGTTTTGAAAGGAAATGCAAAACAAACATGTCTCAGGTCGATTGGCCTGTAATTCAACAGGTATACCTGCGAGTAAAAGAAAGAAAACAAGGACAGAAAGTTTAACCATATATAGGTGTCGTACCCTGCACAAAAGAAAATGGGCTGTAATGAGAAACGAAGAGCAAGATAGAAGTCTATGGGAAGAACGCAAATAGCGAATGTAAATCAGAGGCACGGCGTTCACTACCGTTATTGTTATCAACGCTATCGAATGACCGTAGAAACCGCAGAAAATCGAGTAGCCCACTCTATTCGGGGCAACATTCTGTGGCAGTGAAGGAAATGTTGTGTGAATAACCAATAGAAACATGACAAATGCCAGCAGTGCGCGCATTTCTAGACTTCCTCGGAGAACGAGAGCTTCGGAAAACTATTGGCGTTGAAAATAATTTGAAATATATTTTTTATCACAGACTTTTCTTGAAAATTATTCAGACATGTGCATCGACGTTCTTTACCTATAGAGCCGATGACTCCAGAGGCGTGCTCTTGTATGTTCGTTGTTCTATATATGCTCTCATACAGTGGTGTACTGCAGTGGCCTCTATGGCTCATTTTCCCTTTTATTCTTCTTTTTTATACCTTTCGTTTTCTTTTTCACGTGGGCTGAATGGCGCTTGAATTAAAGCTACTGAACTCGGATTGTGATATTGTGGCTTTTATGTCATGAATTCTGAACTCCTTTTGGAAACTCGTTCTTGCGTGGCTTTTTGTATCGCTATGGCTTTGTTTCTCCCTGAGTGTTCTTTTTTATTGCACGCCGGAGCAGAAAAGCACCCGGTGCCCTCTACGGGGCGCTAAAGTCTGCTTACATACATTTAAAATTTAAAAAAAAACGAAATCGCTGCTTGCGATGGTTTCGTATATTCCCAAACGTGGAATAGCTAAGCGCGCGGTTACAGGAAACTCAACTATAAGACAGAGTCGTGTAATATGTGTGCTACTTTATTAGAAGGGCTTCAGCAAACAGAATTTTTATGTTTTTCTGTTCCTCAACTTCAGCTATTTACAGTAAACATATTTGCACTCTAAAAGGCTTTTTTTTTTTTTGTTCCGTGGCTAACGGAGGGGCAAAGATCGAATCGTTGAAAAGGACAATGAGTTTTCCCTGTTGGCGACGTGTTTTGGGGCAAGTGCACGTGAAGGCAGACGACACGAAAACTGCACGAAGTAAGCTCGAAGTGATATCGGTGTCAAACTCGTGCCAGATGTTTTGGTGCCATCTATGCATGATGGTCGGAAGTGGTGCACAGTCTTTAACTAAACGGCTTCTCTCATCGAAGGTGCTGTTTTCGTTCGCTGTCCTGTGCATTATTCACGTCGTGTACAACATGTCCAGTGCCATTAAAGGTACTGGTACTGGCGCTCAGTTGCCTCAGCATAGCTTTTCCTTCGCATGCTACAGAAAATTGCGCACGAGTATATAGCAGTAGCTATAGCGCAGACGACGTTTGAGATAACTGTCCTTCTTGAGCTTTTTATTCTAATACTGGGCGATTGTCTAGTCTGTCAAATGCAGTACACAGCACTTGCCTTTAGGCGTTATGCGGTGTGTACATACAAAGAGCGCGACTGTCAAATCTCGGGTGTGTATGACCTGCGTATTTTCATACATACATGTATATATGAGCAGGCACATATGGTCAATAACAAGTGGTCCCGCAGTAAATGGCGCCACATTGACATTTGCCTTGCTGTATTGTTGCTCAAAGTAGGGACGTTGAGCCAGCACCTTGGAAATTTGAGAATGGCCCCAGATGGCCGAAACTTAAGATGGGCGCGTTTTAAGGTTTAGTGAGCACGCGTTGCATATATTAAATATCTGATTTCATGCAAAAAAGATACCATGGGTTCTTTACCATCCTTCCTCATCTAAATCTGCGAGGAATTTTATGCGTCAAAAGCGCTTTACGAAAGCTGACATGTGTGCCCGGCCAAACAATATTGCGTAATTAGCACGAAATTTGATAAAAAGCGACATATATGTGCAGCCTCACAACACAGCCTAGTATTCGCATTTACAGCCTTTACTAGTATACGTGAAGAACATTGTGACGTTCGGTTTTACTGAGTATACTGTCACAGGCGGCTCGGAAATTGAACAAATTCTGAGATCTCGTGGTCCGTAAACTTTTGTGGCCGGGTGTACGTCTACACTGAAACCACCGTGGAGATATTAAATATGCGAAGTGTTCCAATGCTACTCTAAATGGCTTGCAGTGCTCATTTGAAGAGCACGCAGAGGTGATGATTGATCATTTATCAGAAAAAGGTGCTGTGTTGTTTGGGTCTGCTGGAAATTCAACAACCTCTTCAATAAGAGCGTGGTTGAGAAATATTCTGTGAATACTTACCTAAAGTTATGATTACTTAGTTATCTGGGCGCTAATATTTTTGTCATCATCGTCGTTGTCGTCATCATTACCACAATCATAATGACTCTTTGCGTCTGCTAAGACTTCGACTAATGGCAACGCATTAATCTAATATTTCTTTATTCAAGGTTGTAAACAACGCCCCTGTGTCAGGTGGCTTTTGAATACCACATGCAGCTAATAACAATTCCGCGGCAAAAAAACAAAACAAAAAAACCCAGAAACATGCATTGCGATGTTAGCCACGTTCGGTAGGGCAGACGAAGGACGACAGCTGAAGCGACGCACGCAGCACGTACACGAGCACCAACACTCGTGTTTGTGCGAGAATGTATTGATGTGCTACTCATGCATGTAGCTGAATTCGCTACTTGGCTGGCTGCAATTTTTACTTCGTACGCAATCAGTTAGGCATTCGCATCAAAAACCCCCGACAGCCGTTCCATCGTCTCGCAACACACTCGTATGCATCCCAGTGAGGCATGCTGTTACTGCAGCCCCCCCCCCTCACCCAGCAGCTACCACGGTTACAACTCACATGCGGCGGCCTATCGCTGGCGCGTGGTAGAGTAATGCATACTAGATAACTATAGGGACCTGTGTACGTGGAGCCAAGACGTTACATTAGTGGGCTGGTGCGATACCACAGCTTCGACTGCGTAGCACGCAGTGACGAAGACCACGGGTGCAATAAGCGCCATTTATCTCTTGCGGGTGTTCTCTTATCGAGGTCGCGCCTGCAAGCGATAATGCTATAATGACAATTACAATAATAGCTGATATTGACTATGCTAGAGGTCTCGGTTCTCAGCCCACCAGCGTGACGTCAAGCCAAAGGCCTTTCTACTACCTGAAGGCGATGTCGATAGGGGGCGGTAATGGTCGCGCAGTCGTGTGGTAAATGTACACGTATATCTTACAAACTTCTATGTACTCCATCATTCGAGCCCTCCACGCTACTGTTCACCTCCTCTCCGCCCCCCAACCCCGCCGCCAGGTACAAACGGCGCGTGCACTTTCGGCTTTGAAAGGGTATCTGCACGCTGGCGTGCTCTATGGCGCTTCATGTGCAGCACTGCTCACTGTACGTGACACATCGCGAAGGCCTTTTCTTGCGCCTGATGGGTGCCCCCCTTGCAGTGCGCCCTTTCTTCTTCCCAAACGAGGCTTCAAGCGTGTCGCAGCTGGCGCGCGGCACCTCCTCGGGGGGGGGTGGACAGGGTGTGCGCGCGCGCCCTCGTCGTTACGTGCTTCGCGAGGGGCGCCGCCGAGACCGCGACGGGCGGCGTGTATTTTGGACCGACCTCAACCCCGAGCTGCGCCTTCATTTTGGAGCCTGGCTGGCGCGGGCGCCAGCGGCCCGCCGGCGCCCCCCTTCTCGTGCCGAAGATTGGGAGCCCCGTCTCGGGGCTCGACAACCCCAACCCGACGCTCTCGTGCGTGAGATTCAGTCACGTTCATAACGCGGACCAATGCTATACCTAACAGGGCCGGGATGCGGGCCCGAGTGACAAACTTTTGCGG